>NC_049979.1:8479096-8509125 GCF_000003815.2 Branchiostoma floridae
ACCTGACCTCAAATGAGCAGGACGTGGCATGTCTTGGAGGCCCATTTTCTCGAGTATGCTCAGGGAGGCCCATTTTCTCGAGTATGTTCAGCCGTTTTCACAGTATGTTCAGGCGAGTTCCGTACACAACCCGACATGTCTGAGTTCCAGCTCGAGCTGGTGTAAAACGTTTTGCTGCAGCATGGTGGCATCTCTGCCGAGCTGTTCTGTAGTTTTGATCCTGACCAGTTCTTGCCAGACAGACCGGCCGATGTCGCTCCTGCCTCCTCCCCCATTTCATTCGCCCTGCTGGAGCAACCGTTCTGACGAGCTGTCCTGTTCCCAGTTTGACCCGTTCCTGGTAGACCACATCATGCATTATCTTCCTGCATTTTTAGTTTGTTTCTCGTTTATGGAAGTATTGATCGTTTTGATCAATTTAACTCGCATGTTTTTATGTAGCATCTCTACTAGTTTTTCTTTACTATCTTGGAGCCTGTTCCCTAGCTTGATGTAACCATGAAGGAGGTTATATTTTTCATGTCTTTGAAAGTTTGATGTAACGCTGTTTGTACATTTTCTTGTTACAAGAAACTCTTTATTATTGTCTTGTTCGTTTTCTGACTTTCTTTCATGATCGTAAGAATTTCCTTTGTTTATGTTATGAATAAAGATGTTCAGTAACATAGGTTGATTTGCTGTTTCCCTTTTTGTTAATTCTTTAATTGCTTTTATTTGCATGAGAAAGGTGGGCGTCTCCAACTTAGTCAATTTATTCGTTGGTTGGTACACCCCTACCCCAAGGGAGACCATTCAGTTGAATGGTGGGCGTCTCCAACTTAGTCAATTTATTCGTTACTTAGTACACCCCTACCCCTAGGGACACCATACTATGTGGATATAGTCACAAGAAATACTCGCTCCTCATTGGCTGAGGAAAGATGGCCATGTTCTAATGGGTTATGGGAGTTTTTTCAAGTGACCTCTAGTGACCTTGCGCCATGAATTATGCCCCCAATCAAAACGTGGCGCGCCGCTGTGCCAGGATTAGCGGTTGGCCAATAGAGCCAGAGAGAGTTAGGCACAGAATTTCTGCATAGGACTGACAGCAAGAGAGACTTTTATATCCAGGCTCGAGAAGCAAGCTTCTCCGAGCTGGTTTCCCAGTATGCCCAACTGCTTTCCTTGGCTAAATGCTTTCACCGAAAAAAAAATGAATGAAATACTGAGTATCCGGTTCCGGTGCTTCACTTGGTAGGTGGCGCTGACCATGCCAGAGGAGAACCAGTAAACATAGAGGACCATAGAGCTATTATAATGCATTGATACCGGCATATGCAGTAAAGATGTCCGCAATCTTGAAAAGAAAACGATAGAAGAATATTTCGAACAGGATCGGCCGTTTGATGTTCGAAAGACCGGTTCCTTCCGGAACAATTAGTTACTAGTAGAACAGAATGGGCGTTCCCCGACAAAGAACTAGAAAACTTGGCACCTTTGAAAAGTTCAGAAACTTGATTATAGCGACGCAAGTTTACATTTCATCACAGAGACCTTGAAGTTGACTTTTTTGCTTCTTCAAGGAAGATGCTCTTACTGTTTGTACACCAAGACAGGACCAACCCTGAAACCGCATTTGGAGCATTTCAGACTTTGCATGTAGGACCCACTCTCTAGTCGTACTTCTCCATCGGGCGGCATGGCGACCTGTGGAGGCTCGCACGCGGGGCTCGCCTGGGAATGCTGCTTTGTAAAGTTATTGAGCAAGTCCATCAGGAGGGGCAAATTGAATGGTCTATACCCTTGAATGCTTTCCTCACTTAGTTCGGCGGGTCGTGTCCCATCCGGTGTTTGGTTGGAGTTCTTGCCACCCGCCTGTCCCCCGTCCTCCCTGTGTCGTCCCATGTCTTCTTCTGGGGTCTCTTCTGGGAATTCGTAATCCCCTGGCTGTTTCTTCGGAGGAGATCGCCCTGAATTTGGCCTCTTATCTCTCCGTCTCTTTTTCCTGAAGGGGTTGCTGGCCATATCGTTGAGGGATTATGTCCAAAACGTATTTTTTCGGCAGTCACAACAATAATATGCTTTCCTTGGCCAAATCTTTCAATATGAAATACTGAGTATTCGGGTCCGGTACTTCTTGGGGTACGTCTTAACGAACTTGGTAGGTGGCACTGACCATGTCAGACGAGAAACAGTAAAGATGTCCACAATCTTGAAAACGATTGAAGTTTTAAACGTGAGAACACTTCGAACAGGATCGGCCGTTTGATGTTCGAACGACCGGCTCCTTTCGGAACAACTAGTAGAACAGAATGGGTTCCGAGTCTTTCCGACAAAACTAGAAAACTTGGCACCTTTGAAAAGTTCAGAAACTTGACATTGGGGCATGCAAGTCCCGTTAGTAAAACATTTTATCACGGAGACCTTGAAGTTGACTTCTTTGCTTCTTCAAGGAAGACGCTCTTTGTATTTGTACACCAAGACAGGGCCAACCCTGAAACCGCATTTGGAACATTTCATACTCTGCATGTAGGACCCATCCTCTAGTAGTATTTCTCCATCGCGCGGGAAGACGACCTTTGGAGACTTGCACGCAGGGCTCGCCAGGGAATGCTGCTTTATGAAGTCATTGAGCAAGTCCATCAGGAGGGGCAAATTCACTGGTCTATACCCTTGAATGCTTTCCGCAACTTCGCTGGGTTCGGCGGTAGAGGATCGTGTCCCATCCGCGGCCTGTGTTCGGTTAGAGTCCTTGTCACCCGCCTGTCCCCCGTCCTCCATGTGTCGCCCCACGTCTTCTTCTGAGACCTGTTCTGGGCATTCGTAATCCCCTGGAAGGAGCTGTTTCTTCGGCGGAGCTCGCCCTGAATTTGGCCTCTTATCTCTCCGTCTCTTTTTCCTGAAGGGGTTGCTGGCCATATCGTTGAGGGATTATGTCCAACTTGAACGTCTGTTTTCGGCAGTCAAAACAGTAATATGCCCAACTGCTTTCCTTGGCTAAAGCTTTCACCGAAAAATTAATGAAATACTGAGTATCCAGTCGAAACAAATTTGGTAGGTGGCGCTGACTATGCCAGACAAGAAACAGTAAAGATGTCCACAATCTTGAAAACGATTGATTTGAAGTTTAGAGAAAATTTCGAACAGGATCGATATCGACCGTTTGATGTTCGAACGACCGGTTCCTTTCGGAACCAACTAGTAGGTCCTAGTAGGATGGCCGTAGAATGCATTACAGCGACAAAGAACGAGAAAATTTCATTGGCACCTTTGAAAACTTCAGAAAAACGTTATATTCTCCTCCAGTAATGGCCCTAGATGTATAGAAAGTACTTAAACAAATTGCCTCTTGGTTAAGTCGCACCGGCTAACACTCAACATCAAAAAGACAGAGCGGGTGCTTTTGGGTTCCAATAAAAACAAATTCCACTCTTGGATTAGAGAAAAATTAATTATCGTTACTCACTTTACTTTAGTTTATCAAACACAACAGAGTAACGTTATATTGTTGTCGTTTATCGGATCGGAACAGGAATCCACAGACATGACAGACAGACATGGTTACATAGACCGGTTGTAATTTGATACTATTTTGCAAGAGGGCGTTCATGACTGGTCTCCCAATTTTAACCGCATCGAATCAAATGGGAATAGATTCGGGATGCTCCGCCTTGTTTCTTGTCAACAGTACATGGTAATCTATATAATGAAGCTTACGTTATGTTGCATTTTTGGGGCTATCACTACACCGTTAGTAAGAAACAAATAACTAGCAGCAAATTATGTTTGCAAATTGAGGCTGAAATATTTACATTACATTGTCATGCGGTGTATTTGAGAAAACAAAAAGATGGCGCGTTTTTCGAGATTGTGTAACTTGCTGTAAGAACAATACGCCACAAACGTTCCCAAATACGACATACAAATAGCGGACGAGGAAACTCTACAATCCCAACCTGACAAGTGAGTATTTTAGATTCTTCTTAAAGCATGAAGACCCGAACCTGCGCCGGTTGAGGGCTAAAATCCCAATATCCTCGTATCTCTGACTGAAGAAAAAAATATGTCCACACCACCCAGTGTCTTTGCTGAAATAGCCTGGCACTCAGGCTACTGCTGTAACGTTATGTGTGTCGCAAAATATGCCTACAAGAGTCTTGTAAATCTGTGATGAAGGGGAGTGACCATTGGGAAGGAAAGTAGTTCATAATTACCGGATACCATAATGTCATACCAGGCTACCGTAACAATGCAGTTCGCTATATTAAAATTGTAGGTCCATATCTGTGTCACGTATGGTTTCTGCCAATCTAGGCGTGCCCAGACCCCAGCAGCCATGTCCGGCCCGTCCCTGTCGGGTCTGGAGCCTGTGCTGAGTCCTGTCACCAGCCCTGGTCAGGCAGACCTGGGGGCAAAGTTCAGCCAGCTGCTGATGGAGCTGAACCAGGCACACCAGCACCAGGTCACAGGTACATGGGATATGTTATACTTTAAATGTACTTAAGTTCGTGGGAATTTAATTTCGCGGTAGCGGGGAAAAGGACTTTTCGCGGTGGTTTTAAGTATGTGGTAGCACCATGCACTATAGTCTCCTACTGCCATAGAAAAATGTTTGCGGCGGTTTTAAGTTCGTGGTAAAGCGGCCACAGTGAAAACTGCAAACATTAAAGCGCCGCAAAATTTTCTGCATTAACACTATATCATACACTGTCCACACAGGTCACACCTTCAGATTCTGACCAATATTTTTCTTTTGTGTCAGAAGATACCAATCTTAAGCAGACTTTACAGCACAACAATAATGTTTTTCAATGGAATTCTATAGTAGGGCAAGTTACTGACATTTATGCAATATGCCAGCCAGTTTACAAGCTGCACCTTCGGTCCAGAGGTATGTAACTTGAACAATTTATTCTGTCTTTCTCATTTAGGATTTCAACAGAGATGCCAAGAACTGGACAGGAGCAGGAAACAGTAAGGAAAATTTTATGAAAGATGATCATAAAAAAAATTATTATGTGTTTTCCTGATGTAACTTATAAGTAACAAGCTAGATGGAACTTTTATTTTCTCAGTCTCATTTGCCAACATTGATAACACTGGAACAAAGACTCTTTTTCTGTCAGTCTTATCTTATTTCACTTCCCAGCTATTACACAGAGTTGAAGAAAGCTCTTGGTGCGATGAAGAGTCTGAAGACAGAGAACCAGAAACTCCAGCAGCAGCTGAGGAGCCTGGGAAACAGGTGTGTGTGAACTGATGGTTGTTTTATGATGAAACAACTACAAGTGCATGCTAATATAGAGGGTAGAATAAGACTCCATTGCCATGTGTAAAGAAAGTTGCTTTGAATGGAGTTGTCTGTTGTCAGGAAAGAGAAACTTAAGTAATTTCTGTTGTACCTGTATTTATTTCAGGGAAAGCACAGATGCCTGCAAAAACTGTTTGAGTCTGCAGGGGGCGCTGAAACAGAAGGAGGATGAACTGAAGTCCATCAGGCGGGAACGGGAACAGTACGTCAAGTCACAGGGTACGGCCTCATCCTTATACATGTACATAGGAAAGTCTGGAAAATGAAGGTATTGTCCATATACTGTACATTTATTTACCTTTGTGGTGGCAGGGGTTTTTCAGTCTTTTGAAGTTGCAGTTGAAACAACTCTGTGATACAGTAGTAATACATTGAAAAAAAGTTTCCAGATTGACAGTATATTAGAGTTGAAAAAGACACAATACTGTGTTTTACCATGTTGATGTGGTAATATTCAATAGCTTTTTACATAATCTACAAGTATTGTGATGTCAAAAGTGAGTCAAATCCTGAATAAGGGGTTGAGATCAACTACAGTCAAACCTGGTCTACCGACCACCTGTGTATAGCGACCCACTGTCCACTACGACCGCCGAAAAGCGGTCCCTTGAATTTTCCCATAGACGTAAGCATTAAGATTTCTGTATATGACGACCACTGTCCATCGCGACCCCGACCACCACTAAAGGCGACCGCGCGTTACCTAAACACTGCCAAAACGACCGCGGCATGTGATTTTGTCACGCTACTTAAATGTTCACGGCGAAAAATGAGCGTAATTGCCACAAATTATTTACCGCTATGCCCCCCTCCCAAGGAGGTAAAAATCAGATTTCTAACCTCCTTGTTACTACAAATAGCGTAGTATTTACGATAGCTATTCTTGGTCATTTTCCAGGCTTTTTGAACATAGACTTTAAAAAAATGCATTTTCTGTCTTAATAAAACATCGTGGCCCGCTGTACTTCCCGGGAAATACGTATTTTTGTAGAGCGCGGTTAGAATCGTGGCGTCTGCAGGTCGGAAATACGCACCTCTGATTGGTTGAAGCCACCAAAACAACAACAACTGAATACATAATGCCGGGGAATCCCCAGCAAAATCGCGCTCTGATTGGTTGGAGCGGTGCATCATGGGAATTTTGCTGGCTTGCTGCTAGCTCCGCCGCCATTTTGTTTCAAAGAGTTACATTTTGAAACGCAAAAGAACGCTATTTTCCACGATTACATTGCACCATCCTAGTTACAAAATGCATAATCCAAAGAACTTTCCGTGGAAACACGCGGTTATATGTGAATTTACAGTGTCTCTGGCGTAATTTTGGGTTTCGATGCAGCCGTAAATGTGCCGACAGAAAAGAAAATAATGTAGCATTTTTTTTTCTGGTCACACAAAAACAAAACTCCCGAAGAAGCCTGCAACATTTTCAGATCAATAACGATTATGTTTTGGGTAAAAATGTTCGTAGATGTGCACGATGTGCCGGCGTGCAGCCGCGTGAAACCTCAGTTATAGAATATTTCGTTTGTCACAAGGGCCACCGTGAGTATGAGAAAAAATTATGCCAACACGCTGCAAATTATAGCCGGGCGATTGCCACCGTTTTTCTTTTTCAAATCATTCTTATGATATATGAAAGAAATACGGTACTTCTCACGTGCAGGCTTTTATACATTTCTCCGCAACAGCACACAGGTATTAAAGTAGTAAAGACATGGATAATAAAGTCTGTTGAACTTGATTGAATTGAAGACTTGTCAGTTCCTTTCTTTACTGCCGCCATGTGTTTTTTTCTGTATAAAGACCACCTATGTATGAAGACCACTTTTGCTGGGTCCCTTGAGTGGTCTTCATATACAGGTTTGACTGTAGTGTACATAACTGTTATCCCATTTCAGAAGCACAAATGAAAGATCTTCAGAACAGGCTGTCACAGCTTCTCAGCTTACAGGGCCAGAATGTATATGTACAGAACAGAAGTGAGAAGATAAAAGAATCTTCTTTAAAGGATGGTGATACCAGCAGTGACATAGATGTTCCTATGAGACTAGCAGAAGGAGGACAGACAGAAGAAGTAGTAATTCCTAATTCAGACTCTGAGATGAGTGGTGCAACAAAGCAGGCAGCAACCCGCCTACACCGGCAGAACAAGAGAGTGCGGTACAAAGAGAACGTCAAGACGTCCCCTGATCGGGAAGAGGGGAAGGAGATGTTGAAAGGCCGGCAGAAGAAGTCCCTCGCATTGGCGGACACCCAGGGAGAGTTTACCCAACAGATGAAGATGAGCAGAATACTCGTGCCTGATACCTTAGCTGTGGAAGCCTCCACTGAGAGTGATGAACAAAACTCACAGACCATTACTGAGCGTAGAGGTGAAGAAGAAAAGGAAAATAAGAGAGGTAAATATCAGAAAGCAAATTATAGGGCTGGTAGTTCCAGTGCAGAGGAGAGGATTCAGGATGAGGATCCAAGTGGTGACCCAGTCGGAGATCCCATCACTATGATCCCGGAGACCATGGCCATGGAGGAGGACCTTGAGGAGACCAGGATGCTTGTTTCTCCTCCGAGCTGTGCCAGTACACCTGTCAATCACATGGGAAAGGCTGCCTCTCTGGCCAATCAGAAACCAGCCAGAAGCATTGTTACCAGTCAACTGGCAAGTAGACAGACTAAGGGTACAGCTGACGAACAACCACAGCAGAAGGTGAGTTTGAGAATGTTTCAGACTACGATGGTCTCAAAATTGTCCAAACGTAGAATCTGATTAGCCTGATTAAAATCTCGCTTATAGCAGCCCGCCAAACATCCGCCGGCCCTCTATCAGCTTGATGGAGAATAGCCCTTAGTCAAGGGAACTGAGTTTTCCATATATGGATAATGTATGTAATTGTCATGAGACCACCAGAGCCTGGCTTTTGGTTGCTATGGACGGGGTGGGTTGCAATGTGGTGATTGACAGCATCACACCTCTTATCAGTAGTTGATCTCTCTGATCTGTGCCACTTGTACTGTTGGTGGGAACAAGGACGTTATATAACGTCCTTGGTGGGAACAGCCAACTATGTATGCAGAGTTCTACTATTATAAAATGATGTCTTTTTTTAACAACCACTACACCGAAGAACTAATGTGAAAATTACCCTTCAATACATAGAATAGCATTCCTTTAGGTAGATGTGCCAAGATTCCTTCAAGTTTCTTGAAATCCCCACAAGATGTTGTTTTCCCAACACAAACATGCCTCTGCTCCCATGGGTCCTTCACACAGAGAACCACAGCCTGCACAGACAATGGGAGAGGCTGCGCTAGCCCGCCCACCGTCTGGGTGGCGGAGACATGCTAATATACTGGTTTCCACGGTAATGGGGGCTTAACCAAAATCCTGGCTTGCCATTGGTGTTGGTATTTTCTACAACAGTTCCCCCAGGTTATAGCTAGTGGAGCACAAACTCCGCGGGGAGGGGCCAGTTACAGCCCTGGACAGCGGAGTTTGTGTTACACAGACTAGAATCTGATATACACAAACAAAAACACATCCTAGTATTTCTGATACAGAAACAAGATATTTAAAAAACTGCCCTCAATTGATCAGTAGTTCCAGCAAATTGTTTTTTTTTCCAGGTTTATTACCTATTAAGGTTTCCTTGATTTACATGAGTGTACTGTTCCTACATAGAACAAGATTTCAATGTTCAAGTCACTCCATATGATAGTTAATGTAGCATTTCCTTTCTGTTTGTGCTCCAGCAGGTTGTGTCCCAGCCAGGCAGTCCAGCAGCAGACATGTCCCCACCAGTCTCCCCCACCTTCGGCAGACCCGCCTGTCCCACTGCTGTCAGCACCACGGACACAACATGTGAGTCTCCCCTCCTGTTTGGGGACAGCGTGGGGACAAGGGTGGAGGAGTCTGGTCGTCAGAGGAGGGCGGCCACATCACAGGAGATCCATCCACTCTTTAAAGGTGGGGATTATAGGACAGGTCTGACATTGATTATGATGTTGGAGTTTTCTTTTTTTCACAGCCAATAACATCTCTTACCTGCTTACATTCCATGTCTATCAGACATCTTCCTCAGAGTTTCTGACTGGAGTGCTGCTTCTCATCGCTATTTGTAGCCGATGTAGGTGGCGCTTTTATCTAGCCGCAAAAGCAGCAATTTCCTATGTTGTACCAACCTGATGATGTTATCTTTAAGTCTGACATTATTTTCTGCATGAATGGTGCATGTAAACTTTCCCTTACTACACCTGCCTTGTCTTGTTTGTACACTATGACACAGTCATGCAAAACTTCTGTATTAAATCCCTAATTAAGCTATGAACTTCCACATATTTCATTATTGTGACATGCTAGATTAATATTTCAACTAGGCAATCTGTCCCTTTGTATTTATCCACTTGATAGAATAATACAGAGAAAATATAAAAAATACAACAGATGCATGCTATATATGCTAATGCAAACAAACTATGATGTTGGGTTTTTAAAAATTTGTTTGACACCTTTTCCCTTCCAGCACCCCGCACCCCATGTGGCGTCTCCCCGGCCCTACAGAGCCCACTGGTCCTCAGGATCAAGACTGAACCAGTCACTCAGGAGGACTCCGATGTGTCACCTCTGCTGCTTGGTCTGCCCTCATTCAAGGTCAAACAGGAGCCCCAAGGACACGACCCCACCAGACAGACCCTAAGGGGAGAATTTGATGAGGCTGTAGCTCGGGTGGGTCCATCAGGGACTGAGGTACGCCATGGGGGACTCTTTTCTCATTAAGATAGCACATATTCTAAATGATGTGACGAGATTGTAAAAACAGCAATGCAAAAATATGTATGTACCAAATCCAAAGTTCTGTCTATAGGCAGTATTAGGACAGGTATGACCATGGGTTGTCCAAATGATGCCCTCTTTCTGTACTTATAACTTACATTCACTTACACATGCACAGGTTGAAGGTGAGGTTGAAGAAACAGAAGACACACAGCAAGGACTTTCAACCAAGAGAAGAAACAGGACTACAAAGGTACAGGAGAAGAGAGCCACCAGGCGGTCCACCAGGGCTGCCGCCAGGGACAGCAAAGCCGTTAGGAGCTCACCCAGGGTCAAAAACTCACAACAGAGTAAGAGAAACAGTAGGGGTGGGAAGAGAAAATCTTGCTTTGATGAGGATTCCGACATTTCAGAAGATGATGTTTCTATTGTGAGAGCAAAAGGGAAGAGGAGCCGAGGTCAAAGGGTGTCATCTAGTCAGAGTGGCAGTAAACAGAAGGCTGGTGTGCCAACAGAAGGGTCCCCCGGTCTGAAGCAGCTGACCCTAACTCAGGCCATGTTTAACCAGAAGACAGAGCTGCACAGGTCCCAGGTGTACCGAGGAGGCCTGAGGAAGAAGGAGCCGCCCCTCGAGGACAGCCACCTGCAGCAGGTCCTGGAGCTGTCCAGGAAGGAGACGTCTCCTCATGCTGCCGAGGAGGCGGAGGCTGTGCGGCTGGCGGTCCAGCGCTCCATCCACGACATCACCAACACACGGGAGCCCGCACACAGGGCACGGAAACAGGGCGGGGCTAAACCAAGGAACAGAAACAGGTCCACACAGAGCACCAGTAGTGAGAACTGTCAGCGCGCTCTGGAAGACACATTCGACCCAGATTGCACCTTCCTGCCAGGGAAGTTCAAGGTGCCGGGCGTACCAAGCACAAGTACCCAGAGGGACACCCAGTTCCAGAGTCAGCAGTACACTAACGGACCCCTGAACGGCAGCCTGGACCCAGACATACAGCTGACAGAGTTGGACACTACCACCCTGCCTGTGGACAGTCAGGGGTGTGGGGATGACGGAAGAGGGAGGAAAAGGAATGATGTTGTCAAGTTTGGGAGAGGGAAGACAGACATCAGTCGCCTGTTTGATGAGACAGATTATGGAGGAGAGGAAGGTGAAGACATGGACACTGATGTTAACCTCAGCACACCAGAAGTGACGGAGAGGAAGAATGTGGGGAAGTACAGAAGGAAAGAGCCAGCGGGGGACGACTCTGACAGCTGCTCAGACTTGTTTGAAGTAGAGGGAGAGTGGGAAGGTACATTCAGCTTTTGTTTGTACTGTTAATTTGTGTTTCATCTTGGCTGATATGTAAGTCATCATATTTTGGTAGGTTAACTCACAGTGAAGTTTGTGCATTGATGATCTTTCAGATGATGATCACTGTGATGATGTTGATGATGATGATGATGAGGAGGACAGGGCTGGGAGGAGTAGAACTAGAAACCTTCCGGACAACCTGGCAGATTTTGACAGGTATGCATCATGATATTCTTTCCTTTTTTGTTGCAGTGAACTATAATTGTTTGTGGAGGCCACATCAGCTGTAGTCATACTGGGATCTGTTCCCTTCCTGTAATGTGACCTTAGATTGTGTTTTTAAGTGTGAATGTCACCCGCAGGGTTCCCAGAAAGGACGAAGGACCAAACTACAAGTACGCCCAGGTGGTGCGTAAGAAAGACGAACGGCGCAAGCTGCACGGACACGACTGCCAATGCTGCAAGGACGTAAGCACAGTCCAACTAAACAACTAGAGTTCGGCGACCTCATACCTCCATGAAAATTTAGAGCTTTCGTAAATTTCATGCAATTGACTAGCACATTAACATAATTTATGCATGGTATTGTTCATCATTGACTAACGTACACATGTCACAATTATAAAATTCCCATTATTAATCATAAAGCGTTTTTGCAATTTTTACATAAATTATGCAAATAAGTTCCTCATTACCATATTTGGTATCTGCTTATATTCCACCTATCATAGTTAACATGTGTTACATTTATTGAAGTCCAGTTATTGAAAACAATGGAATTATACAATTTCCTCATTAATCATGCAAATTAAGTCCTCATTTGCATAAAATGTATATCATTATGAACATATTTGCCTAAGGTACCCGCATGCCTAGTATGATGCCAATCCATCAATCCTTTCTGCAGTTATCCTCTTTAGAATGTCTTGACAAAAACGCCCCTGCAGTTCCGCAATTAAATGTTAGGGGGCTGAAACCTGCCCCACTTTGTCATGACACTGCAAGCTATCTACCAGCCAAATGTCAAGACCATATCACATCCAGGACAAGAGATACATTGAAAAAACTGCCATGATATAATATCCTCATTAATTATGCAAATGTACTCCTATTTTGCATAATTAGTATTCATCTTGTACAAAATTGTCTAAGGTACCTACATACCAAAAATGATGAAAATCCGTTGTTCCCTTCTTGAGTTATCCTCGTCAGAAGTTTTTGACAAAAATGCCCCTGCTATTTCCAAACTAGACGCTAGGGGGCCCAAACTTACGTAATTTTTTCCTGAGCACAAGAGCTATCTAATACTTAAAAATCTTGACCATAGCATGTTCAGAACACCGAGATAGCAAAACTGGAAGTTGCGCTGCAGTACCAAGGCCACACACCAGGGGGCCCAAAATTGACCTTGACCTTCGTCTTCCCAACCCCTATCTACATACCAAATATCATCGTAGTCCATCTAGAGGTTCTCAAGTTATGATGACCACAAATATGCGGACACACAGACACACACACAAACACACACACAAACACACACACAGACACACTCAAAACTATACCTCCATTTTTTCATGGAGGTAATTAAATCTGTAGATGTAGGAACCTCGGGAGGTCGAAACCAAGTCCCGTGGCCATGATATTGGCAAAATGATTTTATAAGGGCAGTAATTTTCATGGCACTTTTCAAATAAGCTATGAATTTGTATATGAATATGTTTTATGCCTTGCCAATAGCGACTGACTCCTTGAAGACGTATTTTGCTGCTGGGTGAAAGCCTCATACTTTCTTGACTTTGAAAGCCAATATTCCTCCAATTCTACTACAGGGGCTATCTACAAATCAATTGGAGGAAGGTACTGTAGTTTCCAGAGGTTTACATTTTTTAATACCTCTTCACCGCGAACTTAAAACCATCATGAAGGTTTTTATTCAGGCCACCTATACCCTTGTCAGAGCGCTACTATACATTGTACAGTATTATGATCTGTTGGAAGTGACTCTTCTATCTGTCAGTAGAAACCTTGCAAGTTGTTAGTAGGTGGTTTCCAAGGCAAATGGCTGTTGGTGAAGGGGTTGGCATTTCCATTTCTGCACCTGATTATAGTGCTGGCGCAAACTCAACACCGCGAAAATACTTGATCTTCTCCTTGCTGCAAATGTAAATGCTTTTACTATAGCTGAGGAGTTAAGAAAATGTCACCCTTTTAGATTTGCTTTATTTTTAATTTTTTAGTGAGGCAATCTATTCACCATGCACCAAGACTTGTACACATCCAGGCTAAGGAACAGTACTTGTTTTCTCTCCTGTAGGAGTGTGTCAGGTATGACTACTGGTCTTGACATGGTCCCTCCCACCTTCAACACCACTTCTTCTCCAGATAAATTCTGTTAATCTAGACCATAGCTAGCTCCAAGACAAGACATCTCTGATAAATCAAGACAAGACATCTCTGATAAATCCTAGCTGTAAGTGGTGAGTGGGTTAGTGGGTCACTAATGTTCCAGACATGCCCTGTGAGCAGCTGGTTCCAGTGCTGTCTCCTGCATACCCCTGTCAGGAGGAGGCACACGGATCATCCATCACCTGCCTGGAGAGGGTGGGGCTGGGTGGGACAGGTCAGGGGGTTACTGGGGGTCAGGCTGGGGGTCAGAGGTCAGAAGGTTAAGTGCTGGGCTGGGGAAGTGTGGTGCAGTCATCTAAATCACAAAAACAATACCATCTGGAAAGTGTAAAGATAAGAAAATTGGAAAAATATATTGCAGACTGTTTCTGCAAAGCCTACCAATAATGTTTGAAGATATTGATCATTTTTGTCAGGTATTTATCCTCTATTTGCTGACATAACATTAATTGATTCAAAACTTTTCTACATCTGAGCAGAACCGAGACTGGAATCCTAAAGATAAAGCTTATTTCAGCGTTAGTATGTCAATAGAATTAGCAAAACCCAGAAACAACTCATTACATCAAATACTGAAAATTTATTTTCAATCTCATGGTTGGAGATGAAATAAGATTTTCATCGCAATGTTGAAATGCAGAATGAATACAATGGAAATAATAATTCGCAGTGTTGCAGTGGAGAATTCACAGTGAAAACCGAAATAATAAGTAAAACTACAGGTACTACAAATATTCCTAGATTTACTGCGCAACTTAATTGATCCTCCTTTTCATTTCATTCAGTCCTTGATCATTTCCATCCATGTCGTGATGTCACCATCTTATATGTTCATAACTAGTTGGATGTTTTTCAGGATTTCCTGTTCCAGTAAGTAACTTGTACTCCTGTCCCTCCCCAGTGGTACGGAGACATGTCTGAGTCCCAGAAGAGGCTGCGTATGAAGGCGACGTCCCGCCACCGTCAGCAGCACTCCCCCACCTCCACACCAGAGGGCTTCTGGGACATCGGGATGCAGGACACACCAGAGCTGAGGGCTAGAGGTGAGACAATGCCGGACACCACGAGTGGTTACTTACTTTGTTACAGGGGTAATGTTCTTGGTCTGTGTGTATATTTGTACTGGTGTTTGACATCTTCCCCAGAGCTTCTAACTGGAGTTC
Source organism: Branchiostoma floridae (assembly GCF_000003815.2). Lineage (NCBI taxonomy): Eukaryota > Metazoa > Chordata > Leptocardii > Amphioxiformes > Branchiostomatidae > Branchiostoma > Branchiostoma floridae. The sequence goes on from NC_049979.1 coordinate 8,494,030, forward strand.
TGCTTCTTACCGCTATATGTAGCCGCGTGTAGGATAGTATTCTTGCCGCAAAAGCGCCACCTACATCAGCTACATTTAGTGGTGAGAAGCAGAACTCCAGGTAGAAGCTCTGAGGAAGATGTCTTACAGGCATCAAATCATCAGCTAAGGCCACAGCAAGTAAATTTTATGGATGACATCCTCTACAGACTGCAAAAATAGTGTGATAGGGCGAAAAAAAAACAAGATGGGTGAAAAAAAACAAGATGGCTACATTTTCGAAAATAGGCACCATTAAGTTGTGATGAATGTTGTAACAAGAATTGAATGGACAAAACACGGTATCAGAGCCAACAAGGCATTCATTCCTGTATTCAAGACATGTACTGGTGTGGTAAAAGTGACACTAGTGTGTTAGACTGGCATCACCAACAAAGTTGGTAACCACACTCATGGCTTCCATATTGGTGTCACTTTTACAACTATCCAATAAATTTCATTTCTACAACTACAGTCCTGGGTACCTTGCAAGTGTCACTTCTACGAGTACTATTATTAGGCTACAACAGAATGTATTTGCTCATTTTGGTACTTAATCGTCAAGTTGACCATCCAAGCAGAAAAAAAAATTCTTGTTTTTTTTTCTGAAATCAGGCGAAAATTAATGCGCGCGCTGATGTCATCCATAAAATTTACTTGCTGTGGCCTAAGGTAAGATTAACTGGTTGTGTCAAAGAAAAATCCTACGATCTACCAACCTGGTGAAATTATTTTCAGAAGTAGTCTGTGTTGTCAAAAAAATTACAAAAACTATTTATTTCATTCATGGAAGTAACAGGTCTTTGATTTCTCTATTGCTTTATTATAAGAGTGGATGTAAGACTCTAACGGATGGTTTTCTCACCTGGAAGGTTACCTGAAGGCAACTCAAGCCCCGCCGGCCAGGAAGAAGAGACGCCGACCCTACAAGCAGAACTTCTCACCTGTCAAGACAGGACAGAAAGACTGACTCACCTGATGATGTCAGAGACAGCCCTGCCTTAAAGATTTTATGTTCTAACACAGCTTCTTATAGACTACATCTGTACATACTTTAATTCACATATCAACTGGATAAACGACTGTATTACCCTATTGACCAGTGCAGTTTTTGCACTTGTAACTTTTACGTATTTGGGCATTTTTCTCGATTAAAAGCATCTATTCATTATTAATGAAATGATATTGATATTTGCTATAAGGTACTGGTAGATCAAGCCCAGTGGGTGAATTGATTGAGTAAGAATAGAAAGGGAAAAATGTGCAGTTATTTGTGTTGTAGATTTTATATTGACAATATGAATTGCGATTGTATTTTGTATAGTTTACATGTATTCACATTATTTACTACTAGTAGCTTTAACCATATAAATTCTTTACACTATAAGACTAATCAATTGAAATAAATAAAACACTAAGATATTAAATGGGATGATTTTCTGTGTTCTTTTTAAATAAGAACATCTTTATGATACTAATGTACATGCTAGAATTACCACATCATGTTTTCCATTGGTACCTGCAGCTCCAAACCCATCCTTACTTCTGTCAAGTTGGTTGCAGTACTGAGACATATCGTTAGTCTGTGCTTTTGTCCCATAGCCATCATCTTGCCACTTGTAAAAGGACGTTGCACAATATTGGTGGTCTTTGCAAGACAACATCATGAATATGGATGAAAAATTCTATAGTTTGTAAAAATCATGAGTAGATCACTCCCAAAAATCAACATTATTATTAAAATCAACAGCAATTATTGAACGTAACAGCAATGAACTATACAGCACACATTCTTATGTTTCTTGTAGTTGTAAAGTATACCACAGATCCAAGCTCTTGCTACCCAGGACAGAAATATGTTGTGCAAAACGATTTTCTGTCACGGTTACGGTGCCTTTCTGTCGTTTATGTTCAGCACTTTTGAATCGCACATATTTTACTGGGAATAACTACTTACCTACCAATGTCACACTTGTAATTATGGAGAAAAAAAGTTTTACACCATACTTTACTGGGAATAACTACTTACCTACCAATGTCACACGTGTAATTTGGAGAAAAAAAGTTTTACACCATACTTTACTGGGAATAACTACTTACCTACCAATGTCACACGTGTAATTTGGAGAAAAAAAGTTTTACACCATACTTTACTGGGAATAACTACTTACCTACCAATGTCACACTTGTAATTTGGAGAAAAAAAGCTTTACACCATATTTCACTGGGAATAACTACTTACCTACCAATGTCACACTTGTAATTTGGAGAAAAAAAGTTTTACACCATTTGTTGTATTAGTATCTAATTTCTAGTCCATTAGACTTTGATGATGAGACTAGTCGTTGTAGGACGTGCTCGGCATTACCCGCTTCTTCTACAGCGCTTTCGTATATATTATCAATGCCTTCATGGATGTCAAAAGTACTACTCTTTTTACTGTGAATATGAAACGTCGAAGGTAACATCAGGCGATTCACAGAATTATCGTTCGCCTAGCATGTCACGACTTCCATTCGTCTCGCATGGATGCGTGCGAATCCGACGCACCGCGAAGAAAGAGGACAGTGCCGCGTCACCCTTCATTTCTAAAGTCTCTTCCATCCCTCGCCCTTAAAATATACCTCGTTCTGTGAAACGTATTTAAAAGACGGCAAAGACACTTCAAACGATTCTCCACGCCATAGTCTGGTGGAAGAACGCCCTTTTGACCAGGAGATAAAAAGGTCCAGACGACGTGTAGAGACCACCCGCGTCCCGCTTTCAGAGAACAAACAAAACCGAGGTCTGGGGAATGTCTGCGGTACCGTGGCCGATATCAACAATGTGCAACACACTTACTTTTCTGCTCAAGACACTTACTCTTCTGCTCAACACACTTACTTTTCTGCTCAACACACTTACTTTTCTGCTCAAGACACTTACTTTTCTGCTCAACACACTTACTTTTCTGCTCAACACACTTACTTTTCTGCTCAACACACTTACTTTTTTCTGCGTGAGACACTTACTTTTTTCTGCGCGAGCCACTTACTCTTCTGCGCGAGCCACTTACTCTTCTGCGCTGCACTTACTCTTCTGCGCTGCACTTACTTACTTTTCCTGTGGTGCGCACCCCTCCCTTTATCAATGGATGGTCCCTGAATCAGGCCAAAGGTCACAAAGACCGCATAAAATGTAGCATTGACCGCATGTCAATCCTAAATTATCCTCCTTCGGATGACCCTATGAAATGACCCTTACCCTAGCGCGTTTTTGTGGATTCAATTTAATTCTTTTTGGTCTTTAGTATAGCATTTTGACAATGCAGATCGATAACGACAAGTCTCGATTTGATCATCACAACATCGCGTTTTGTTGCCATCACAACGTATTGTCAACTTTGAAAACATTCAGTTGAATGGTGGGTGGGCGTCTCTGACTAAGTCAATTTATTTGTTACTTAGTACACCCCTACCCCTTTGGAGACCCTACTATGTGGATTTGGTCACAAGAAATACCCGCTTCTGATTAACAATTAGATCCTGGGAGTGGCATGACTATGTGGATTTGGTACTGCTCCGCCCACCTAGTAGGGTCTCCTAAGGGGTAGGGGTGTACTAAGTAACAAGTCCACTCCGTCCAAAGTTAGTCCGGATCCGGGTAGTAAAATTCAGTGCTCCCACCAAAACATTACGTGCGGCAACTTGGCTATTTATTACTAAACAGACGCCGAATTCTGGACAGAGGAGCTACCAAGGCCTACCTGCCTTCTTACTCCTATCTACAGAGGAGTTAAGAGCCTCTGCCTGGTTTAGGTAAACCCTGGTAAATAAAAGTTTAAAGCTGCGCGCCAGAAACGCGCGCAGAATTTGTTTTCAAAGTTGACAATACGTTGTGATGGCAACAAAACGCGATGTTGTGATGATCAAATCGAGACTTGTCGTTATCGATCTGCATTGTCAAAATGCTATACTAAAGACCAAAAAGAATTAAATTGAATCCAAAAAAACGCGCTAGGGTAAGGGTCATTTCATAGGGTCATCCGAAGGAGGATAATTTAGGATTGACATGCGGTCAATACTACATTTTATGCGGTCTTTGTGACCTTTGGCCTGATTCAGGGACCATCCATTGATAAAGGGAGGGGTGCGCACCACAGGAAAAGTAAGTAAGTGCAGCGCAGAAGAGTAAGTGCAGCGCAGAAGAGTAAGTGGCTCGCGCAGAAGAGTAAGTGGCTCGCGCAGAAAAAAGTAAGTGTCTCACGCAGAAAAAAGTAAGTGTGTTGAGCAGAAAAGTAAGTGTGTTGAGCAGAAAAGTAAGTGTGTTGAGCAGAAAAGTAAGTGTCTTGAGCAGAAAAGTAAGTGTGTTGAGCAGAAAAGTAAGTGTGTTGAGCAGAAGAGTAAGTGTCTTGAGCAGAAAAGTAAGTGTGTTGCACATTGTTGATATCGGCCACGGTACTGCGGTTCTGTGGGAGCCACCGCGGGCAGCTCGGCAGTCCGTCCTGGTTTCTATTGGTGTTCATCACCAACTGTGTTTCTGTCTGTGTCGACAGGGCCAAGGAACGGGGCTGAGGAGAGATACTTTTGTTTAGGCGGGGCGATAAGACGCTGAGAGAGCACGCTGATGAACTTGAGAAGTCATGCTTGTAGATCAAGGTTCGATGCACATTTACGCATGGTGGCGCTTATGTCCCGTAAATTTCGTATGGCCACTGACATTCTGGTTGTTGTGGACATGGCGGACGGCCCTCTTACCTGCAGTTTATAACAATATCGCCAGGTGTCAGGAAGTAATACTGCGCGTGACGGTGTCCGCTGCGCGCGGTCGCGGCACTACTGCGCGCACCTGTTTCAATAGTCCAACAAAATGACACTCATGGAAAGGTCGCGTTGCCCAAACAAATTGAGCTACGAAAATAAACCGCGCAATTATATGTTTAGAGAGGCAGTGGGTTTCCCGCGTGGCCCTTTTCTCTGACAGAGCGCCAACACGGCTAGATTACACCAGTTTACAAGACCTCTGTGGTATAAGAATGGTCTCCTTTATCACAAGAAAGAAACAGTTTAGCCTGCTTTAACGCCTCTGGTGTCTAGACTCAAACGAAAAACATAATCATCGGAACTCCAATCAAATGACCTATCGTTTGGCTCTATCTACCCTTCCCTGCTTTTATACATATTAAATGAGTTGCAATTGATATGGAACTTTGCTTTCTATGGGGTACTATTTATTAAACACTAGAACCCCCGAAGTCTGTCAAGAAAAATTAATAGTAAACTTTCTTTGGACTTACATAACGCTTGTGTACATACAATGTATGTAGTATCTCACATTCTAATGTGCAGAAGACTGAATTGCCGCGATCACGATCGTAGAAAGTTAGCAATATTGAGTAGATTAGTTACATGTATCTAATTTTACCCAGCGTTATTAAATGGTATAGTTTGGAGGATGTAACCAAACAAAGACTTCACCGTTTGGCTCTGTGTTGTGTGGACAGTTATAGTTTGCTAGATTTTCAAATGTCATTTATTTGAAAAAAAAAATGTGTCTAGTAAATTTCTGGAGCAGGACGTCTACCGAATCGACCGATGATTGTTCAACGCAGTGATGTACCACAGCACAAAAAAAGCACAAACAAACACGTTGCAGGAACATGCTACAGGTGAATTATACACATTTCCATACTCACAGAAGTAATGTTAACGTTAGAACAGATGACAATTTCAAGCAGGCGAAAAGGAAAGGCAGAGCCGGCGATGATTATGAAGTATTCTTTTTTCAACCTTTATTAACATTCACATAACAGTACATTCACATAATATTCAGATATTAAACATTGTAATACATAAAAAATTAATTTCTAAAAAAGCCATTTCTATAGTATTGTTTACCCTGTTCTTAAAAAACGCAAAGTTTGGTTTCATGTTTTTCACATAACATAAGTATATACAGTATTTCGCCGTGAGAACACAAGTAAAAGTGTGGCACTGGCAGTACGATGGCAGCATACACCATACACAATCAAATTTTAATCCAGCACTAAGTCTTGCTTGGCATAGTCCCTCCACCAAAGACAGACTTGCTTCCAAAACATTTCAACCTCTTTACAGTACACAAGTACATGTATTACGGTATTTGTTTAAATTATGAAGTATGGTACCCATATCATAAGAATGGTGCAGACTTTTGTCGGTGTGCTGCAGTAAGGAAGAAGTTCTTGTACTTGAATTCGTCACAACATCTTTCTTCAGCAGGCAGAGGCAAGAACTAAGTGTACATCCCTGACTAAGCGCGATAACAAAGCTGCGGGGATTAAGGGAACACCTGGGCGGTGCAGGTGAATTTCCTGTGCTTGATGGACCGTGACCCCCGTTCAGCCGGCAGGGATGAACATTCTATACCAGTATCTAAATTATGTACGGCTTATGACGACTCTGGGCGAGGAAATTTCACTCTCTAACATTTGTGAAACTGAGAGTGCTGACGAAAAGTGCACAGAAACCCCGTTTCAAAGTACAGGTGTTCCGGCACATCCAAAAAGTCAAACAGAAAAGAGGTACATCCGTAATAGTTTCATCAGGTTGGTAAATCTACCTCTTTTCTGATTGAACAAAGTCTTCTTCGTTACACAACCTTCCTTTAATTCTTCCGCAAACGTTTTGACGGCCATCTGTCGCCTTCGTCAGTAAAAAAAAATAAAAATAAAATAGATTTTTTTTAAATTAAAAATGACGACTTTGGGCAAAGAAATTCCACATACATTTTTTTTACTGAGGATGAAGGTGACAGATGGTCGTCGAAACGTTTACGGAAGAATTAAAAGAAGGTTGTGCAACGAAGAAGACTTTGTTCAATCAGAAAAGAGGTAGATTCGACTACCTGAAACAGAAGTGATTCTGCAACCTGGAATACTGATTAAAAATCGATAATTGAATGTGACTGAACGAAAAGATCACTAAAGCGTAGGGGATATGATCATATGTATGTGTATATCATAAATATACAAATAAAGACCAGGATGGATTTTGATAACCAAAAATGTGAATATGATAAACTGTAAACCCTTTCCCAGTATAATATTAGCACAATCAGAAGGACAAGGTCAACACATACCAGTACTATTCTACTATAGTACATTACTTTACTATGATAATATCCAGAGCAATTATTTTAGGACGTGCACATGAGTTTAGAGTTTTTCCTTGGTGTAACTTGGCCGTTGGTTGAGTGTAACGTGTGAAGACGTGGCCTGTCCGCCGTGCTTGACCGTGTTAGCCCGGGCACACGGGCCAGGATTACAGCACAACGCCGTCGTTCCGTCTTAGTCCGGGCCTGTTTGTCGCTCTGTACGCCAGCCTGTCATTGTGGTCCTAAAGGCCAACTTGGAAATTGGGTACGAGAGAAGCTTGCACTGGAGGATAAACGTTACAACTTACTGTGTGGTAGGCAGGCGTCTTTCACATATGTATAAGTTTAAGTTTGCCTAAAACAAGAATACTAAGTGAGCAATCAAGTACATGTATTGTAAATGGAAATGTGCAATACAACCCTATTTCCTCTGGCTCAGGGACTTTGAAAAATTATCGAGTATCACTCTGCACCTGCTTGTATGGCATGCTGTTCACAGCCCAGTGGTATCTAAGTCAAGTTTATATAATGTTAATATGTAAATACACCGTATGACTCTACTACTTCTACTACTACTGGTACTCTCCAAGCACAGGTTCAGATGTTTTTTACGTATTTTTCGGCGTTTCTATTGGGCTTTCTAGTTTGTTTGTTTTTCAGAAACACATAAAGTTTATGATGATAAAGAAAACAGCACAAAATAGAAAGCCCAATAGAAACGCCGAAAAAGTTAACACGTCAAAGAAAAGCCATAGTCAAACTTCTGCTTGAAGAGTAATGATAAACTACCCCACATTCTACAGGTGCATCTGTCCATGGTCTGCCGTTGCGACAGGGACTGGATTGGTTGCAAAGGAAATATTACTCTGGCTTTACGAATAACACCAAAGGACAGTTCAGATAGTTTTCAGAACAAATTGGATTGACCAGACAGGAACGCTACCCTTCATTCACCTGTCTCTGTCAAAGAAATGTTAATACGTCTACATGGTTAACGCACTGGTGAAGTTGCTATTTTCTCAGAATTGAACATCAGAAATATCCTGGCGCTTTAACTCTTGTCTCCAGGTCGTAGTAAAAAAAAAACGCGTATTTAAAGTACTTTGAAATGGGACTTTTGTGCACCTTTAGAAAGTACTTTCCATGGAACTTGAGCCGATCGAAGCTGTCTGTGTCCTTGTGCGGCAGTATCTGGCGGGCAAAGCCGAGTCGTCAGCGCGCCGTGTAAGTCGGCCTGACAGACGACGTTTTGTACCGATCTCTACGGTTCACGCCTGGGTGCTTCTAAATCTTAACTTGTGTCCCAGGGTCCGACCCCCGTTCACTTGCCGCGCACCTTTGCTGCCTGGAAGACGCGCTCTCTGCCCCTCGCGATTTCTTGCAAGGCCCGTGCTGTCAGAAGATACGCGCGTCTCCATTACTCTCCCCTCCAAACGTGGGAGCTAGCCAGCCCGTGCCGGATATGACTGCTGCTCTCCTGTCAGGAGAAGCTTTAGCGCAAATCAGGCGTTTTACCATATAACTCTAATGTACCCAAGTAGGCATCTGTATCTCCCATTTTTCTAATGCAGATAGGAGCTCCGCGTGCTTTAAGTGATGCTTGAAGCCGTGTATGACGACCTGCCGTATGAATGTGTGACCTGGCGGATTTGCCAGGTCTTAACCCCAGCACATAAAGACGCACCTGACGTTAAAACAACTTGCCTGTGTCAGTGACGTCTGGCGTTCCCGTAGAACAGTGTGCGGGATGGATCGTGCGCTCAGACCTGTTGATAGGCCCGCGGCACGAGTGCGAACGCCGCCGGCGTGCGTGAGATACACAGGGTCAGCTTCCACCGATAAATATTACCTGTTCTGTTCACTGTGGCGATAAAACAAATGGCCATTTCTGGGAAACAGCTAATAAAATCGGAATATTACATGCAAATGTGTGTGCGCACACACACTAACACTCAGACACACACACACAGACACACACTAACATAAACACACGCGCGCGCGTTCACACATACACACACACATACATGCACTCACACAACTAAAAAATCGAACAGACAAAAAATAAGTCTAACTTTTCATATCGACATGACATCTTTGTCAAAGAATTGAATCGATTTTGTCAATGAAGATGTTCCCAAACCAAACACACTGTTTGTACAACAGTAACATATGAAACGCAGTTTCCTAAACTTCGCAAAAGTGTTACAAAACTTTTGCTACACTTTGAATCGTGATCATTATTGACGATTGATCAACAAATGTGTAGACTTTATGTACAAACTTCGATATGGCATTCCTAAGTAAACCATTTTGAAGACTGTACTTTTACATCGATCCCAGGAGACAGTTGCAGTGGTTTACCTGATCCCGTATACCGGCCTTCGCAGGTACAACCGTCCTCACACTCGCTTCATGGTCAAGGTGTGCAAAGCTAACATAAATGAACATAACGTTGCCTGGTAGTATATGTCTGAGGTACAGTCTGTTAACGTAAGGTTTTGTTTCTTGGATTCCTTACTAAGAGATTTGTTCTCTGTGAATTTACACGTGGAAAGTGCCTCTCTTTTTTAGTCCGTTTAGACTGTGTCTAGTCTGTCGTACATACAGCTGATTAATTAGTAGATAATTGTGATGAATGAAGCAAATATAATGTTTGTGTATTGAAAGTTGTAAGTGAATATATGTTAATATAATGTAGGGAAGCCATTCAAAATTTGTATCTAAAGTTGTAATAATATTCCACCTGCAAGTGTTTGTGTGTGTAGTTTGATGACGTCTAAGGTGTCTGGCGCGGCGTTTGCTTAGAAAACTTTCACGAAGAATGGTATTCTTCTTAAAATGGATGCATGTACGAGATTATGATATGTGTCTCCGATGAAGAATTGTATCAATCCTGAACAGTAACCCCAGGTGTAACCCTCCACCACCCCACACCGCCCCGCCCCACCCCCTGTCCTGTGGACCGGCCGCGTGCCGTACAGCCATGGAAGAAAGATTAGGACATTAATGGTGCAATTGGCCGTTTGAAGGCGGCATAATAGTGTTGATAATTAATGCTGTCAGAGGCAGTTAGGTGGCATAAGCTGGCACCTGGTCGATGGATGGCGGGAAGGATAGCCGGATGGTGGCACGGGAACTGGGCTGTCTCTCTGGGACCGACCCTTGAAGGACAACCTGGTATATTATACGGACGGCTACGTCACGGGGAAAGCCATGTTTCATATACCTCGTTATTACCTTTGCCGACGAGGTTTTGGTAGCGTTTGCATATTTGTATGTACGCATGTATACATATGTACGTACGTATGGATGGATTTTAAGGGTACGGATGGATTGTATATGATGATGATGGCGGTGATGTGTTTAGGCCATGTTCTATCGACGAATACTTTGCCACCTTCACATACATGTAGGTTAGATGACAGACTGTTTCCAGGCCTAAACAGACAAGCTCCTATCCTGGGCTCCGGCCACCCCCACCCCCCTTGCCAGGGTCTAACTCGGGGGGAAGGGTGCTGAGGTAAAATTTCCTGGGGCATGTTGGGCCTGAAGCCGAGGAGCTGGAGTGTGTAGTCTATGGAAACAGTCTGGCATCCAGGGTAGTCCTGCCAGGGTTGCCATGAAAATATCTAAGATTTAGACACTCATAGAACTGACATCATTATGGACTGAATGATTTAAGCTTTTATTCATCTATTTGTTAATTTTGTATCGTAAATAGTCTTCTTTGACACCTATGATCCCCCCTCTTCACATGAAATTGACCTTGTTGAAAAACGGCCATATGGCCGAATCAAGCTATGGACTGGACTGGACTGGACTAAAATGTGTATTTTCCTCCAAACATCTGCTTGTAGCTTACTGAAGGACATCCCAGGGTGACAGTTTCCACGGTTGAAACAAACAGTGACACAAGTTGCGGGGTCCGGAGCATCAATCACAGATTTGCGACCATCCGAGCGAAAGGAGAAATAGAATGGGTGAAGATGAACGGCGTCGCATTTTCGAACAGTTAAAAGGTTAGAGTGTAAACGGAAGTGTCAGCATCATCGCTCACGTTCCACGTCACCTGACGTGACGTCTGAGGTGAAACAGGATTATTGTGGCCTACTAAACGGACAGGACATGTTGAAGAACAAACTATGGCCAAACCTGCACCAGCGAACTCTCCAAGCAGAGGTTAGGCTCCTGCCGTTTTTAAAACGTTTTTTTTAGTCGTCTTTATCGGACTTTCGATATTGTATTGTATCTTGTATTGTCAAAACCTAAGTACTTCAAGAAACATGACAAAATAGAAAGCCCGAATAAAAACGAAAGAAAAAAAACGTTAAAAAAAACAGCCGGAGCCCAACCTCTGCTTGGAGAGTACACCTAAAGACCACCTGGCTAATGTAACAAACTTTTGGTGGTTCCTTCCCATTTTGCCCCACTGACAGTGACACGAGCATGAGGAATCCTGTCTATAGTGTGTACCTGTCCACATAAACCAGATTTTATCAGTCCCCTGACTGGTGTTCCTGGGCAGTTTAGACCATGTTGACTGTCTTCTTTACGGACATGGTTTATTATCGATAACAGACTCCGCCTTGAACCCTGCTGCCCCTGCACCGTTTATCCCGGCAGCTTTATTTCACACACTGAGCCGACCCAAAAATGACTGTTAAGCCGCAACACTGTTGTTAATGTTGAGAAGCGAGGTTGATTGAATGACTATGACGTCACTATTTCGACGTTGAACGGTTGCTGATCTGAAGGAATGTGACTAAAATCTGGGGAACATCTCATAAACTAACATTGCTGCAAATGATTTACGTTTAGAAAACTAAACGTATTTTGAACGTAACAATTTAGCCCAGTACAGGGTACTGGGTATGCTAGTTGAAGTTCTATGAGACATTTGAGGCTATCTGTGCTTTCATCTGTATCTGTATTTATATAGCCGTATAACAGCTCGTCGGTGCCAACACACCAGTTTCAACTTTATGCTAGTACCTGATTACACGGGACAGAGGTGCCAAAACGTATACGAACGGCCCATTGTGCAAGAAGGCCCTCCGGTGTGGTTGCTCTGTCATCTACCGACACCCAACACTTTCACGTTCTGTCGGTTTTCCAGCTAAATGGAATGTCTAATGCGATTTAGATGTGACCACTGTGTTTATTGTGCGTCAGAATGTCCGTCCAGCCTGATACTTCCCCGGGAGAAATGTGTTGTTTATGGACAAATATCTAGAGGTCAAATAGTCATGATAAGTCACCAATGACGTAACATATTCGTAATACATAGACATACACGAAATACCCCATGTAGAAGCGGATAACCTACCATCTACTGATCATGTGAAGAAGTTCACTGCCCTATAGGACATATACCAGTCAACCTGAAGTAGGACAAGTGCAGCGGTAGGTGCAGTACGTTACACCTACTGGTGGTCTTAAACGAGTAAAATTGTTCAGTATTGCACAAAAACGGTTCTCCAAATATGAGCTATCAGTACGATAATACAGTAGAACATCGTTATAAAGTTCGGTAGAACCCCAACTTATCTGCCAATACAACTCGTTCCTCCAACACGTCAAAAAGTTTGTTTTTCTACAACTTTTTTATGACTGTTCTACAACTTCCTGAAAGTTTACCCTCCCGGAAATTTATGGACAAACTTTCCGATCTGATTTGCGGAGGGAAATCTCCCTTTCATTAAAACGCCCTAAGTGGATTCGGTTGATAAACCAAAGTGCCCCTTTAATCGTTCGGAGTTTAATTAAATTGCCGATCTTCGGCCGCCATCACTGTCGTAATTTCCAGTCCTCCCAGGGCCAAATCCGACAGGTGAGAATGAAACCAATAAAATGTAACGCTCCACAGATAGGCTAAGTTGCTCTGTCTGAGCGATATGAAATTGATAACAATAATTGCCCATTCGCACGCGGTTTATCCCTGTAGATTGGGGGAGATAGCGGGAGGGACGCGGGTATTAATAAGGGCTTATCTTTTTAACTAGTAGCCGGCCGGGATGGGGAGAAGACGAGGTGGGTGATTGGTCATCGGCTGAAAGGGTCGAAGGAGTGGGTGAGCTCTCCTGGGATGGCGCGGCGGCTTTGATGAATCCCGACCCGGTCCCCTCCGCCGAAATGTCCCATTCATCACGTTTTTGTCTCCCGCCACCACACGTCCGAGGACGGTCCCGATAAATCACGCGGTGTCGTCCCCCACCGTCGCGCGCTGTCATTGTGCTCGGTGATAAGTGTGATCGAAACCGAAGGCTGGACCGCCGGTGCCCCGCTCCATCCATCACCGTCTGTCAGCAGGCTGACCAGGCCTGGATGCTGGGCCTGCAGAGGGACAGGAGATAAGCACACCTTTATCAGCGCCCACCTGACGTGGACAGATTACTCAACGTTCCCACCTCACCCTGCTACAGCGTAACGGGACCATCAAAACGGCGGCACTTCGTAAACAAGCCTGTTTAACCGACTTGAACAACACTAACACTGTGATGACAAATAACTCTCAACTCGGTAATGTGAAAAAGAGTGGTAGGAACGATAAAACATCGACGACGGCACACTGCCTTGTGGCCACCACGCCACCTTGAACAATTCAACATGTTCAACTTCGATTACCAGCATCTTACTCTGTGGTCTGGTCCTAGTCGCACCAAATGAAACAAATACTAGTACATACATATAACGTTGTAGTATAATCAAAGTTTTATATTTGTCTGAAAAGTACGGTTGTAATGCTTTTCTTCTTGACACACTTGTTCTGTAATACTAAATCCCACAGCGCTGTAATAATGCACAAGTACATGTATTCCCTGGATGTTTCTGTCGTAAATGCGAGTATTTGGCAGGTTCAGAACCCAATTTTACCGCACTGTAAACTTTTCTAAATTGAGTTCGCTTGAATATTTCATGACCTTGCCTTCTCCTTGCACCCATCCATCTGTTAAGATTCTCCCCGCGAGGTTCGCAGGACTTCCCCGCTCTCGGGGGGAGGCCTCTCCGTCACCTGCGGCCCGCACCCACACCTGTGGCACCTGCAGACTGACCCTCACCTGGACCTAGGTGGCCACAACACGACCCAAACGCATTAACTTCAGCCCCGCTCGGCGGTTTACGGACGCATGTATCATACTGACAGGCGCGCGGGCCGTACTACTTGTCATCACAGGTGCGGAGGTATACATTGATTGATGGATGAGATAGACCTATAACAGCCGGGAACTAAGTGCGGAGCGATGTTGTGATTGATGGGTGGATGAGACGATGCTATAGTATAACAGGTACATTGCACGGCCACTACACTTCAACTAAAAAGTTGTTCAAGACAGTTGCAGTTGCATTTGGTGAGAGAACATCCAAGACCCCCTCCTCACGCCTTCACCCCCTCAGCTCGCCACTATACTGGCCACAGCGTCATACGAGTACAGGTGTAAGGCGTGACCTTGACCCCTGACCTCCAAGTGTCCCACACGCGAGGCGGGTGCCATCTGTCGCCCATGACGCATTATTTCTTTTTTCGCGGGCGTGAAAGTCGCCCATCCATCTCCATCTCCCGGTCCTGATGGTTGGAGGAACAATAGGTGGGAGGGGGCCGGGGGCAGGCCGCCGTGACCTTACAGGGACCAAACACCATTTTTAACATCGTCATACGTCTACCTGTCACGTAGGCTTTAGGAGGTGGGGAGGGCAAGGATTACATGCGGGTAGTCTTACACGACGTTGTGCGACTTTTAGGGCAAGTTGTCCCCGGACATCTCGTTTTGTTCAATCTTTGTTTCCTCTTGGTTTACTGTACGTAATTCGGTCATGGTCTAAAAGGCGCTACTAACTAAGCCACATTCTGTATGTCAGAGCTAACAGAGCCCAGCACGGTGTGAATTGACAGCTTTGACTACAACCTTACTTTCCTTAACGAGTAAAGACCAGGAATATTTGCAATCGAGACTAGAGGCGTTCTTT
>NC_049979.1:8509225-8578992 GCF_000003815.2 Branchiostoma floridae
TGACGTCCGTACACATTAGGAAGGCCTGGCTAAATCTTCCTGCTTTTGTGTGCAAGATGTAATGTTATGCAGAAAATGCAAATACACTCCAAAATTCTGGCATGTGGGAACTTGAGATAAAAAGAGAAAGTATTGACAAGCGACAAATGTGGAGCGACTTCGCGGCCAAACAACTTCTTCAGATTGGGCGTGGTCCTAGCAACGGTCGCCATGGCGAGTCGCCTGTTGTCCGCTTCTGGCAGTTCCGGTAGCCTTTTCACTGAAACAACAGGAACACTTACTGATAAGAGATGCACGTGTTGATTCCTGAAGTGATTGGTCGCCACAGTAACCCCCTACTGAAAGTTCAA
The DNA here is from genome assembly GCF_000003815.2 of Branchiostoma floridae. NCBI lineage: Eukaryota > Metazoa > Chordata > Leptocardii > Amphioxiformes > Branchiostomatidae > Branchiostoma > Branchiostoma floridae. Next base: position 8,509,576 of record NC_049979.1, read on the forward strand.
GTGGCAACATTCTTACTTACACCGGCGTCGAGAGTTCCAGGTCATTTGTAAGAGTAACAGACTCGGGGGAAAGAACTTTATCAAGAATCCGATCGCCGATCCACACAACTTACACGTTCTCATAGACTGCTGTCATTGTTCAAAGGAAGTTTTGTTACTTCAGAAAACAGTTTCTGTTCCAAACGTAAGATACATGGTCTCTCTGTGTATGCTAGATATGCTGCCGCTGAAATCTGTGAACTTTTTACAACTGATAAAGTTGGTAAGTCGAGAACCAAGAGACCTTGGCCGTCGTGTCCCAGGAGCGGCGGTTGGGTTGGCCTCTCTCCAATCCCGGCCTCTCAGGCACACTCTTCTCCCGGCCCGGCAACCACACCACTCCGTGGGGCTGCCAACAAAAACATCGCCCTCACTTGGCTGTATGTTCGGGGTGGCGACATGATTAATCACAAAGACTCGTACCATCGACAGGTCTCGTCCAAGTCTTCTCCGACACAAGTGGTGCCCTCTCCACACCTCACACGCCCGCCAACTGTTTGTTTTCTCCTCAAAACTGAGAAATGGCGGGGTGGGGGGTGGGGGGGTGAGATGAAGTCGACAACGGGAGGAGGCTAATATTCTCACTTGTCAGGTCACGGTCTATTAATCAGGTGTCCAATCATGATGCATGTATTGCTCTCTTTCATTTAATCTTTCGGTCATTTGTCTCAACGTTCTGTCCGGTAACCTGAAAAATATTTATAACACCTCCTACCGGACTCTTTGGGACCCCAGAAAAATCAGAAAATTGGCTGCATAATCTACCAGAGAATTTAGGAGTTATCGGACCAAGAAGTTACACTTTTGCTCCCCATTTCTTTCAGCACCCGAAGGATTCTGATAAAGACTAAGTCTCCTCTCTGTCCCAACCATCTCCAGCCTCCTGTAACACCCCCCACCCCCCCCACCCCCCCTTCACATACAGTACACAGGTCCATGAACATGCCACCGCCCATACTCGGGTGATTACCGTGATGACTCTCAGCAATTTTCGGATTTACCGAAATTCTATGATAAAGTATTTCCCGACGTCGCTGCAATAAGTCATGATTTAAGTCCGGATTACGGACGGATCAGGCACGACAGTCGCCACCGACGCACCGTCACGTGACGCTCGGGATTGTAATTAAGGCGGAAAATGGAATAAGGCAGAAGTTAAGGAGACTTCCCTTAGAAGTTTTAGCAGTGGCGGTGTCAGGTGAACTTATTGGATTACTTCCACGGGGTCGTTCATCACCTGAAATAAAGAATTGGTACCGAGGAAGGAAGGCAAAGACCGGATAATGAATTTTTGCCGCGACAGGTCCTGACTCTGCAGACAGATAATAGAACATCGGATTGATATTAACATGATCCATCAGCAAGATTGGCGGGAAGGAGAGATGACGGGAGAGATGGGCGAGGCTGGAGTGTGACACAAAAGAAGGACGACAAACAGAAATAAAAGGAATAATTTTCTGTAAAGTAGGCAAGAGTGTGGGTATGTGGGTAATACGGCAGAGGCGCACAGCCATTCCCCACCCCGTGTTTTCTCGTCCCTTCTGTTCTGTATTGTCTGCCGTGCTGAGGTGCACGTTGTTGCTTGTGATCTGACACTCCCCACCCCGGCCAGGTTCTGGGACAGGTCTGTCGCGTGACGCAAGTTGTGGTTAGACCAGTTTAAAGCACGCACGGCCCCGCTAAAAGCTCCCTCGTCAGAATGGTAATGCCGACTTCGGCTGCGCTGCTTAGAATCGTCCCTCTTGGCATCTCCGCGTTGCTGCCTCCCTACCCGCTCTAATAAATCGAATCTGCCCGCGCCTCTCATCAGAAATATAGATTAGATTGGGAGCTTGCATACATGTATGCACGATCTCTCCCGTCTATCTCTGCTGCCGCTGACAAGTTTCTACCGGGACCATAGCTAGTTGGAGTAAGCGAGGAAACAATACGCCTGGAAATCTGCTCGTCACAGATACCGGGGCCAACAAATTGGAGGTGAGTCCAACTAAAATTAGTCTTCTCGGGAATTTTTACTGGGGAAAATAATTCACTCGATTCCTCATCATTCGCCGGCGGCTGTTTTGGAGATGGATGGTTGGGCGAGGCGGAATTTATGGTCGTTTATAGCGTTTTGTGTTTTTTCTATATTTGGTGTCAGAATGTATTGTTGCGCGTTGTAATTTCGGGGCGGGGAAAGACGACGTTTATTTTCCCGAGGCGGGGACATCACACACACGGTAAAACCGCCGCCGCCAAGTTTACTTCGTAATGATTTAAGAAAAACGATGCCCTTTCCTGCTTACGTTAGATATATAAAATTTTCTACAACTGTTGGGTGCATTATAGAACGATTTTGTGATCATACTTAAATCTAGAACAGTGAACTTGTGCCGTGTTTGTGTAGTAATCACATTTGTGTAGCCGATAGGTAATGTTAACCGTTCGGCCATGAGAGGCACTTCGGACAGACGCGTTCACGTAATCTCGGACACGCCGAGCTAACCTCCAGTGTCCCGGATTCTGGGACATCACACCTGTCCGGGCCAGGTGAGGACAGATCGGCAGGACGGTGCGTCGCGTCGCTCGCAGCGGGAACACCTTAACCGCGTCAAGCGGGCCGAGAGCTGCCAGCGCGCGCCCGGCCGTGTGACATTACGGTAATGTGTGGATACGTGTAAATGAAATCTGTTGTTCAGAGCCTTCCATGGCTTTGAAGAAAAAGAACCGCTGACGACAAACATTTGGTTCTGCCGTGAAACCCTACCCCCCTGTCCCCCAGCTGACCCGCGCGCAACGCCCGCCAGCCGGATCAAGTGAGAGAAAACCAAAACATCTTAGAACTTCTGCGGTGAAGTTGATTGTGCCTCGTCGTCTTGACCTACGGAATTGCGTGTTTCACTTGTTATAATATAGGAGACAATTCTTCAGATAGCAGGTTCATCTTTTCTTAGGACCTCCTCACTTTTCTCTGTCTGTTTTTGTCATTTTGAAACAGTCATTAGAGAAAGCCGCAACTTTTCGTGCCCGACTCGACTAGTTGGCAACTTCTCCAGACAAAGGAATTTGCTGTGATTTAGTAGCTTGTCGGAGTAGACTTCATTAGCGTCTCTCTTCCATAATAGAATCCGTGACAACGCCAAGCCGGGAGTTCACTGGCGTGTACTTGACCACTATGTTACGTGCGCGGAGGGTCACAAACACATCTAAAGTTTCACACCTCGCGGTGTCATGGACAAGTTGTTGTTACTGCTGCGGTGCGAACAGACGAATTAGCCTGTGTTTAAACGTATCAGTTGCGTACGCCCACGTGTAAGTCGTATATGGTTGAAGTTTGGGGGGTCACTTTGTAAGTACAAACACAGAAACTTATCAAAACTCTGTCGTAATGGTGTTGTTCCTAAGATCAGGTGCACGGACAGGTAAGCAGCATAGGTGAGGCTTGTGATCCGTCACTGGCTCACATTAGTTGTTTTAGAGTAAAGTAGATTTCTTCGGCCGGCCAGGTAGGATCCTCTATCTCCAGTTTTGGCCGCTCCTCAGACTGTCGTCGTTGGTCTTGATAAGAAATTCTAGAGAACAAATTCCTTCTTCCAGTGTGGACGCAGTGTGGATCTTGGCGAGTTCATGAATGCATGAAATATGATCACTTCGATTATTTAGTTCTTTTAACGTCAGGCATAAGAAGCTTATACAAATCTTGCGTATAATAACAACTCCCAGAACAGCCATTACAGACGCGATCTAAAGGTTTTATTAGAACACCTTGGGCTCCTAAATGTCAAGCACGGACGCAAACTTGGAGCTATGGCTGGCCTTACACGGCACAAATGAACAGTTATTTGCTTCATTTCTGGTAGTAATGTCTCACCATTCATATCAACAAACGTAGAGGACTATATAAACGGACAGAATAACTATGGACAGCAACAAACAGCTCTTACCAACTTCAGAAGGAAAACGTTTGGCTTTAGTAGGTATGACAACAAAACACCGAGTGCTCTCGTTTCCAGGACACCTCGTTCGTGTGGAGTAGTCTACATAGGGTTCCCGTTTGCACACAGCAATGAAATTGAAATTGACTTCTCCGCTCGACCTTGCCATATATAAATGACATTAATAACCAAATAGCAAAAACACATTAATTATATCGTACGCCAGCAGACAGCTTTCCCGATCTCCCGGCGGACCAGCACACGTACCGTACTGACTGATCGCACACACCGATTCTACTAGTAGTACTAGTTTATACATTAGTTTTCAAACGTTGTCAGGCCAAGAAAAGGTTTCTGAACACCGTTGGAACTTCAATGGAAGGACGTACTTTGTTTCGAGGGTTGCTGAACCCTCCGCAATCAAGGCAAGCAGTCAGACAGAACGCGTGGTGCAGCGGAGATTGTCCGCACCCTGTCGATGGCAGTTGGAGAAAATTGAGATCTCAAAGTAAAAAGTTCTCTCGTATATCAATCATGTTGGTCTCTCCCACTATCCTGGAGCAACAAGGGAGCTCCGGCTGCTCCAAAACAAATTGCCATGCGTATCAAATAGCAGAACGGGAAATTACGATGTATCTATCATTTGTCAGGATTCTCGGCCCAAGTTTTGATGATTATTCCTCTCCCTGCACGCTCCAGAGTTCTGCGCCAAGGGCAAGGCCTCGTGCATGTAACGGGATGTACAGAACGGGCGGAGGATGTGCTAAGTAGTGATCTCTGAACAGTCGGTGTGATAAGGTTGTAAAATGCAAACATAACAACATCACTGTTGGCTGTTTCATGGCATGTCTGTACGCATGGACTTTGAATTAACCCCTCAGATAGTTCGAGTCTATACTGAATGTAAAACTCCGAGTTATCTGTCCGGCGCCGTTGTTAGGAAATTAAGATAACCCTTTTAAATTAATGTACTTTAATTGTAGTGTCTTTGATGATAACTCCATCGTTCAAGCAGTCTAAAGAAATTCTTTTGTTTTATATGGTGTTTGTAATGTACATCAAGTGTTAGGTTATAGTGAGTAGGCAAATACTTGTGTATTGTAAATACATACATAATTCCAGTATGGAAAGCAGTAGTACTGTTATACACAGAGAAGGAGCAAAATAAAATTGAATGAGACAAGACCGATGTTTCACATAGACATTTATTGTGTGATATAAATGAAAACAGCTCGTTTTTGTTCCATGTTATGGAGGTCAGTGTGTTCCTTAGGTCTTTCCATTCACCAGCTTTTTGTCGAGCAAAAATGATTGAGACAGATTGTTGATTGACAAGCAGTATTGTTTGAGTAACAAATAAACGACAATTTTGACTTGTGACTGGAGCAAGAAGATGGATTCGAAAACAGGTGGTTTCATGCTCACCTAGGATGACGATACTCGTTGTTGGTGGGTATACATTGGATTGCTTTGGTGCAATTTTCAGAACTTACCTTTACCACACGTTTGTAGTTCTCTTATGGTAGGGAGAATCGCCGCAGTTTTTGGTACTGATGCTTCTCCTCTTCCCCTGCTATCTCCCCTGCAACATCGCATGGGTGCACTTCGCCAGGCGGCGTCTGTGTCAAGAACACCAATAATTTAGATGGGGGAATGGGAGTGCCTCTGTGTGTGTGTGTGTGTGTATTTTATAGGCTGGGACGGTAGGGTAGCTCTATGTGCATTAATTCCACATCCTCGCCCTCAAATACTGCTGCTCTTTCTGTTCTGTATAACGCGTGGTAACGTTGTATCCCTTTGTATGGTAAAACTACAACGTGCATCATTAAAAAGCAAGTCAATGTCGCTATATTCCTATATTGGTTTCAATAGCTGCTTGTATTTGTGTATCTCATCGTTCATTTTCTCATCCATCTAATTACTCATTCATTCACTTACTCACTCATTCACTCACTCACTCATTCACTCACTCACTCACTCATTCCTGTTGGGCTGATAAGTTTGTAGAAGAGGCAACATGGGTGTGGCTCACAAACGTAAATCTGTCGTACATATAAAATGCTCCTGAGTACCCAAATATTATATTTTGTAAGAAATTGTCCCGATTCTAGCATTATTCAGCCCAGCCGTGAAATTATCATATGATATGTAGCGAAAGGCTAAGCAAGGCGATGTCCTGTTTGCCATGTTTTTTTGCACACCTGCGTGTTTGTTGTGACAGTGCGAACGTACACAACAACAACCGCCGACCTCCCGGGTGCAGACCACACGTGCAGCCCCCGGGCACGGCTTCCAACCCTGGTAGCGGGGACGGGTACCCACCCCTGCCGGCCCAGGTCGCCGCTCCCCGCGCCTGCCACCCTGCCTGAGTACCGACATCTGGTTGCTAGGCCTTCCCGGTGATAAATGGTCAGATATGAACCCCCATCCATCATATTTCGTGCTGCTTAGCCCCAACCTTGAGACAGGTAAATTCCGTAAAATCGGACATTTTCGCTGGGGGGAAAATAGTTCAATTACACGCGATTTTAGCTGTGCAGTTTTCCCCGGGAAACCTCCCACCGAGAAATAAAAATTATACGTAAGGAGACGCACCGTGCGTTCATTCCTCATAAAACCAGCGGAAGAGATATAAGTGGATGAAATACGGCCCATACAATCTATACGACGCAATACCTGTTATTTTGTATGATTTTATTTCAATTTCCTTAACACGAGTGCGACCCTTAGAGGCCCTTAAGTGCCCTGCTACTCAGCAGACAATGACAGACAATATGCAACTTCTACCGTGTCATTGTTAGTAGGAGATGTGGGTACCGCCGCTCCATTTCATCCTGCCCGTAGAACAAAAGTGAGTTCGTGCATATTTAATACTGACCCCGGACATTGCGTGAGCCTCCCGCCAATACAGAGGTGCAAAAGTATAACGAGAACAGTTTCACGGGCGAGGCAACCATTTACACCTTGCCTCTCATTAAACAAATACTGAGTCAAGATGACAACAACAATGCAGGCTGCACACAGAGCACTTCATGTATGATAAATCAGTGGGACAATAAACTGGTGCAGTTATGAGTAAACCTCTTCGTTTATCATGTACTGAAGGTTGTTGAGGGCATCACTGCGAGTCACAACGGTCGTGGTGACACGCAGAATCGCACGATCGGGAGAAGAGCTGATATGCCAGTCATGAATAATTTAGGATGAAGAACCCGCCCGTATAGCTGGATGTACGCAGTGTGGTAATGCCTGGCTCGGTGGGGCGATCGCTAATGCTGTTTCCCCTTCCACTTAGCTGTTGTTGAGAAAGTTTACACGGAGTGCGGATCGGCAATTAAAGATGGCTGGGGTTAGCGTGGCGCCACGCGGACACTGAAAATGGAAGGTCGTCCATCGCCGCGATCTATCTTGGATTGTCTGTGGTGCTTTACGTTGTGGGGAGAGCTGATCTGGCGGCGTCTCTGATAGATTCACACCAGGCCGGCTCACAAGTACGCAGACTTCAGCACAGGGTGGCGGGATTAGCTCAACGACCACGCTGGATACGATCGTAGTCGGACGTTTGTAGTCTTCCGACTAGGGTGCTATAACTGTATGAGTAACAACAAGAGTCACATCATTCATTAAAATCCGCTCGACTTTTACAGGGCTCGTGAAAAAAGAGGGAAGCAGACATCAGACGGTATATTGTAGCCGAAAGGATATATAGATAGGCATCGTCACCAGAGCATAAGTACACAAAGTCTTACAGAGAACATAAAAGGCGCAATAAAATATTACGAATGGGGGAAATACACCTGTATACATAATGAGGATCGGCTTTTCATGGACAGGGGTGGTGACGCAAGAACCGTGTGGGGTTACTCAAACTTTGGGAAAACTTTTTCTTGTAAAAGTTCGGTAAAAATAGAGGCGTGGTTCGTTTATATGGGTTTCTACAAACAATGTCGAAGTTTATTCAACAGTAATATCCCATTGTAACAAGCATCATGCAAAACAAGTGGAAAGAGCAACAATTCGAATTTTAAACGGACATGGTGAATACAAACAACAACTTTTTACTCTTTTGTTCGGCACAGTGTTGCACTAAAATTTCTGGTAGATTGTTCTAGCAGATGTTATTCTAAACAATCCAATATTTTAGCAATAGGAGTGGTTTCTTGGAGGGAAAAAAGACCTTTGTCCATGATTGATTACACCTTAAAACTTCTGGATACAGTAAGAAAAGTTTCGTTTTCGCTTTTAAACAAATAAGTATGCAAATAATAACGATACCAGCTTTATACACTTATGTGGTGTCTAGGGCATTTGCTATACTGCAAACTTATTTGTTCCTTGAGTCCCTGTCAATGGATGAATGATTTTGCTCTCATGTTGATAGCTTGAACAGTTGATAGTACATGGAAGTTTTTCCTTCCAACAATCCAAGCACTTCCAAGGATCTCTTTTTTTTTCTTTTCTTTTGTTTTAAATCCAAAAACTTTCACGCAAACCATACCTTACACGAACATTTCCATATCTTACAACTAAGACAAGTATCACGGGCAAATGAATATGAAACTGGAAATAAGTACAGTGTATAGAGTTTAGACTTGCAGGAGTACTAAACTGAATCACATGTTATTGTATGCATACCCTGGCCTATTTCGGCTACTTTTTGCATTCTCTTTGGTCCGCTGACTGGCAGCTACTTTCGTATGTAATATTCGTTTTATCACTTCATATAAATCAGAAGAACATATACAGGAAGTTTAATAAAATGAGAAAAAGTGAAGCTAAAATCCCAGGGAGTTACCTGTCTGACCACCTGCCGCGTGTCGGCGTTTTAAATAGACGTTACATCAACAGAACAGCTTGTGGTTAAGTACCGCCGACTAGGAGCAGAATTGATTGCCGCCATCAAAAGATGAATGGCTCGACGAGAAGTTTCACAATTTTTGCTTTGATTCCTGGAAAAGTTCAATCACCGCAAAAATCACGTCCTGTACGAAGGGTAGTTTGTACCTGCATGGTGATTAGCGGGTAAAAAGTGGACGAATTCGCACCTCAAGCAAATGGTGGGAAGACAAATCGGACAGCCATAAGTGCATGCCCACTTCTGACGGCCAGCTCTGTATTTCGCGCTCGGGATTTTCGACTCTCTCCCCGATCGGCTGAGTTTAGCTTGGCTGGGATTTAGCGGTGATTCCCGCACATGCAGAGAACGATTGTTTTCTCACGAACAAACGACAAGGGTAAACAGAGACAAATTTCTCCCGCGCAAATGAAAGCGGCGGGTGAAACGGTGCCGTGCACTATGCCATCTACGCCGGGAGAGCCGTGGATTTGGCCGATAACACGTCTGGTCGCGTCCCTCTCTCCGGGCCGCGGAGTGAGCAAAGGGAAAGGTCTGACTTTGTCCGATGCGCATTTCGCTCTCGTCTGTGTCACGTATATCTGACCCCATAAGCCTCTGCCAGTCAGGGTCACAAACGTGCGAGACAACCGCGACTACCCCGCCGGCTAACTCAACTTTTCCGCCAAACTTTTAACCAGGAACAGAGGAAGCGACTGGGCTGCGGTATCTTTGTATACAAGAATAAACGAGCCACAACCATGTAGAAAGAGTTGCTTTTTCCATACTAACGTCTATCATGTTTTGCATATTCGTATATTTTGTATAGAAACAGAATATTTTCATTACACTTATGTGTTCAATGGCCATAAAGTTCTTCAATTCAATACAATTCTAAAAGACTTGAATACTTGACAGAAATAGACAGACAACGCACAATGAAAGAACTACATGTATTTATTGTAGGTCGGGTTCAAACCGTCTCTGTGCATGTGGCAGATTTTTAGAGAAAACATGACGGGTCAAAAACCCCAATGTCCTCAAAATCCCCACTATTTGCTTTAGAGTTACTCTTTGTGTTTTTCAGAGATGCATGTTGAGCTGACAAATGAGCAGCGCCTCGTGAAAAGAGCCCCCAGATGCTTTCAGGGAGACCTCTTCTCCTGACATTATCTGTGAAAAATGGTCGGGGGATTCATCACACCTCGCCTATCGTCCCTACACACCCATATGTATCATGACATCTCGGGCTATTCTGGCCCGCGCACCCTTTTAATTTCGGCCGGCGTGTTGTTTCATCAATCACGGGCCTGCCGTGGACTTCTAGCGTCCTCGTTCATTTGGATTTTCCCCCTCTCTGTTCTCTCTCCTCCTCGCAAATACGTCCCCTCCTCCACCGCCCCGTGAAAACGCTCCGTAATACTCCCGCTCAAGATTCCAGACGCGATAGCGCCGCGAAAGTTGGCCTGCACTTTCCCTTTTAAGATAACTATCTTCGAACGTTTCAGGAAGGAAGAGAGGAAATGGCTAAAAAGGAGAGCGGAATGGTAAAATGATGGACAAGGGCTGCCCTTTCTGGTGGTAGCTCCGGGCCGAGAAAGACGAAACTCCAATCGACTCCGTCTCGTGTGCTGCGACTTCCCCTCCAAACTTGCACAGCGCCAGATTAAGCGTGTTTTACCAGTGATGAATATAGCAGCGCACTCTCAATTGATGTTCATGCTCAGCAATTGCTCGTTTATCGATATTTTGATGGGATTTTATTGCGGATTTGTTGGAATGAATGATGAATTGGAGTATTTCAGACGGAGTTAGAGCCAGTGCTGTGTGAAGAATTGCTAGTTTTATGATACCGCGTCGTTAGGAAAAAATTACATTGAAACTACCATGTGTAAAAATGTCATTTTCGGTACATTTGAATCAGTCAACAACGTTTGCTCTTTATGGACACGTTTCCTTCTAAAAATCCACAATTTATTAAGTAGATATTTCTTGAACAGAGGCCTAACTAATCTTTCTACCATTGAACGGAGAATTAACGACCTTGTTCTTGCATTGCTGATGTCATTAGATGCCTCCCCAGTTCGATTGTTCGCTAAAGATCACTGCTGTATGCAGTTTGACAGCTAAGCGCTGCCCGCCCATCATGTTCAGTTACACCGAACAAAATAATTTTCACGCTAATAAGGAGATGTCAAATCACCTACTCCACTGCACAAAATAGATGTAAGCGATAGCGGGGTGTGCGTCGGTATGGGAGCTGTTTTTTGCCACCCCCATTTTCTGAATAATGCGTGGTAAGAAACCTGGTCTCTGCGACGATGTGTATGTGTGTGATATGACGAAGTATGAAGCTTGTTTGTCGGTCTGAGACTAGCTGTGTGTTTGATGTATTGTTTAGTTGGCATCACGGCGGTATGATGTCCCTATCTGTCAGGTCCTATCACCGTCTACAAGCCCGTGCGAGCCGACGCCTCTCCCGCCAGCCCGCTGGCAGGTCCGCTTTAATAATTAATAAAGTTTGGTGCCTAGACGGCGTTCCTGACGCACGGTATAACTCCGCTCATTTTTTATGACATTGTGTTCTGAAAAATCCTCGCGTGATGATTTTACTTCTGATTCACCTGGCTGTACAAGAGCACCTCCTTTGGCAAACCGGACTTCTTTAAGATTAAGGCAGATATCTCCGGCAAAGATTACTTGTCATGTCAGATACTTTTCCTATTCGCCTAAGTGTTTGCGAAACCCTCTGTCTCATGAAATTAGCGTTTTTCGTTCACTAAAAACGAGACGGGGTCGTTTTGATGAAGACTTAATAATTGATGAAGTTTAATTGCTTCCCGTATAGATGTCCCTGCATATTCATATTCAGCGAGCGGGATAATCGTATTTTCGTTAGAGCAGTGTCTAAGTGGTGTGAGGGTCACTGTGCAGTGGAGGTGGGACGGCAGGGCTCGGGTCGGCCTAACTTAATTTGGACAGCGGCGGGCCCAAGGAGCGCCGATAAAGAATCACAGGTAAAATCCCTCCCATATATTACGCATGTTGTCTCTTTCTAAATCCAGATTGCGAAGTTAAGTATTTGATTTACAACTGACAAAATACCCTACGGGGAGAAAACACGAAACAAAACAAATGTACCTCGTGCAGAGCTGTGAATTTATGAACATTTGGAAACCTATACAGAAATCAACTGTAATTTTCCACTGCGCAAAAAAGGCGTATCGCGTAAACTGAATGTTCGAGAAATGTTCAAGGCTTTCAAACTGTATATAAAGGGCATGTAGTTACTGACCTTTAGCCACATGGATCGTTAATTGCATCGTTACCATGGCAACATTTCCATGGTAATCACTCATGTTAATTAATTATTTCTCCAACGGCGTTGCGAAACGGTTGTTCTGAAGGGGAAAACTATCCACAATCCTGGAGAAGGATCGCTGGGTCGGGCTGGTCTTACCGGAAAATAGGCAGAACATGATTGTTTGTCAGTTCTGTTGCCAAGACAAAAAAAAAATCAAAGCACTGTCATTTGTATTGGCTATTAAATATCGGATGTGCCATTGCTGCTATGTGGTGTTAGATTAACTACACAATAGCAGAACACGAAAAAGCATTCCATGACATGGGATTATACACTGACGTGTACTCTACAAGCTGACTCGCTACGATGATCTAAAGCTTCGTTGAGGGAAAAATCACATCAACTCATCGTTGAAGGTCGTTTTGTTTCGTTCCGACGTCGGCTTTAACGCTGACGTGGTGAGATGGAAGGTGTGCAGGTGCACCCTCCAGGCAAACTTTCATCACGGGTGGGGAACACGTCACCGCGGCACGAGCACGCCGTCCCTTTCCTCCTCCTCCCGATCCTGTCAGCTGAAGGCACATTAGTTCATCCAAGGATGAAAAGGTGTAATTAATGACGATTGCAGTAACCTCCAAGTGCATAACTGGGGCCTTTTGACCCGGGAGTGTCTGCGCGCTACATTAACATCGCAGGCAGTTAGTGCGCTACTTTTTAGGTAAATGACTGTGTACCTTCTCCTGGACGAAAAGTTTCAATCGAGTCGGCGCGACGTTGAAGACTTGTACGTACGATAATTCACGATAGATAAAGTAGAATTCAAAGGTGCAGTAGTAATTTTTATTGTTAAAAAGCTACGCGTGTATTGATACGTCTTCGGCGTTCCTCCACGTGTGTGGCGACTATAAACACATGTCATGTATAACCCTATAGCACAGTCAGTATTTCAACTTTGATTAAGCCACAGAGGCCGACCATACAGACTATAATCACAAAACCTCCTTTTACTGACATTGCAGTTGTAAATGAAATTGACTGTAGCGATGGCCATTATAGGGTACATGGGACCATTTCCGTCGGGTTCGCTAATGAGTTGGACTAAGCCCAAGTACGCGGAGAAGGACGGAGGAAGTAGCGCAACTTTGTTCCGGTGTCAGTGAGACCCCGGCACGTCGGAGCACCTCAAATCTACCCGCATCTACGTGTCCATGGCCTGGAAAGTATAAATTTGCACGAAACGAGAAATTATGCCATTTGTAGACAGAACAAGGTGCGGAGAGTTATAGCCGCGTACGCCACCCAATCCCGCCACGGGCGGTGAGAAATAACCGTATATTTCGGCCCGGCAGGTTGAAACTTTGTTGTGGTGACGTTGCGGGTTCAGGCCCGGGTCCGGAGAACAGGTGGTAGCTTTTGGCCACATCTAGTTTGTGTATTTATGCACGCCTTATTTTCGCTCTTGTGCGTGTCCTGGAGGCGTGTGGAGGTCGCCTCCTCGCGACACTGTAGAAGTCGTCTGTGCTGTACGCGGAGTCAAAGTTCGCGGTGCTAAAATAGTCCAAACAGGTGGTACAGCGTGATGTATGTTCTAGGTCAGCGGCAGGCCCCGCCCCGCCCCGCTCTCAGCGTTCTGTGGGGGTGCGTGCTCCAAACTTCGGGTAACAAGTCGGAGACCCTGTGGCCCCGCCGCCATGAATCAGGCCGGGGTGGAGGAACCTGGGCAGGATTGATGGAGGACTTTCTGGGCTCTCCGAACTCATCCACTTCCTTCTGGATAAACATGAACACAGCCAGCGGAAGATGGATGTGACTTTCAGGGAGAACATGGACACTGAGAGCCTCACATTCGCCCTGCCAAGAAAGTAGCTAACTTTCCCTGGAGACGTGCCCGCCTGCAGTCGCCAGGGCACACGGCTTGGGCTGTTGTTGTTTTGGGGAGAAGTTGGCGCACGGGTCACAGAGTGGAGACGCCGGAACGGCCCCAAACCCGGGGTTTGTAGCCATAAATATCCGGCTCCTGGCAGTCAGTGTGCACAAGGCAAAGTTTCTCCAGTTTTATACCACCAATAAATTCGACTTTGGTGACTTAAACCCTTACTCATGGAACACCGGTGCACTGTGTAGCGTTCCTAATATGCTTGTATTTCATATTATCCTCCGGAATAAACCCTCAGGGCTCAAAGATGTGTAAATAGTCAGAAATCTTGCTACAAGTTCGTTTTTATTTTGATGACGACATCAGTCAGCGCTTTTCCGACTCTCTTGAGTTGAGAACATGACCAAAGTGTGAATGGGTGACCTGTCCACGTGATGTGACGGTTGTAGGGGTACAAGCCGACGCAGTTGTGAAAGCAAAGCTATTTGTCAGCAAATGGCCATACACAATTAAGCGCGTGTTGACACGTTTGGGCGAGAAAATTGACTTGAACAAACGAGACCATTCACAAGTGTGCCTACTCCCAAATTCAGCTCTCACTGTCAAGTTCGCGACCCCGGCAAGCCAAATCGACTTTGCCTTCATTACCCAAAGTACGGGTCATGCCGGAGAGACACCGGGGTCTCGCGGCCGCCATAAGTCAGGTCGTCGCCGTGTCCCATTTGTAACCACCCGAACCTACTAGCATGAGTCACCCGCTAAGAATGCGGGGCAGAAGTGGCTAGTGCTTGTAAAAACGGAGGAAAAGTTTACCGTTTGTTTGTGCCGTGGTGGTGGTGGTGTCGCTAGTCTGCAGGGTCGTGGGATCATACTGTCATCAGCCGTGTTGAGCTCAAGTTGCGCCATAAGCTGGAAGTGGCAAGTCCAAGTCCAAGTCTAGCCATTCTCCGTCTCACTATCCTGTCGCTGTCCGAACGCGACGAGACTGGACCTTCTGACAAACACCGCTGACAAATGGCAAACCAAAAAGCGACGACAACATAATAACCCTGCTGTAGGAGGTTTGACGAACGGCTAGATGAATGATTGTTTGTCCACAACACTGTTTCACAACGTACATAAACTCTGAGCAGAAGAGGGCCACTTTGGCTCCAATACTCCATGACACCCGAAGACTAATTATGCAGTTTGCAGCGACTTTGACTGGGTAGACCAAACTACGAACGGACGCGGACAAAAGTTCAGTTTTTATTGCCCGGTGCAGCTACAAATCATGTTACACAAACCTACAAACTTTGTTAGGCTGTAGCAATCCTGGCTGGGTCTGCATTCGGTTTGGACTAGTTTTCTCCTTTAGAGCTGTATTAGGAGCTAAAGGAAACAAAAAAGTCTAGGTTGAAACATGTACTATTCTATGCTAAATATTCCAAAAAGTCTTATCCAACTAATTAACGACAAGCAATAATAGTTGTCATCGCTGTACACAAATATGCCCGAACTCCTATACTCCACGACACTGACGAACATGCCCAATAATAAATGTATCCGACACAACTGGCATATATTGCTACACATGAGTTGACAACACCAACAAAAACACTTCAGTATTTTCCGCTCCCACCTGTTATTAGCATCATAATCTGAAAGTTGACTCGTAATATCGTACAATTGGTTAAATATTGTGCAGTTTCTAAAGCATGCACTGTATGGCTAAAGTTATCTGAAAAACTATATTCTACAAGTAAAGCATCATGAAATACACACTTTTTTTGGTATTTACAGTTTGGCAAAGATTGTTATTTCCCATCCTGATAAAATACTTCATTTCGTCTTTTTGCGTACTTTAGTCCTTAAATGGCACAAATGAACTCAACATGTTGACTGAAATATAACATTTGGCCTTTGTATCGGATTCAAGAAGAGAATATAGTAGAATTCCTTGTAAGTGGGTCGTCAAAGAGCTTTGACATAGGGTTTATCAGCCCCCAAAACACTTGACTAAGTGTATTTGTGTAGAGCATAATGTTGGCAGTACACCAGTGGAGTTGTAGTAAGAAATATCATTGACATGCCATTTTGCGACATAAAGAATTTATGTAAAATGAGTACAAATCTCATGTCCCTGAGTAAGACACGATATATATCTATACCTGACGCTAAGCAATTCATAGCGATTTTACAACTGAATATCAATTGCCAGAAAAGTGGATTCCCAACTAACTGAAATATAGAAAACGTACATATCATTGTTCTGTTCTTGGACATACTACTACACAGGATTGGCCCTACTATACTAGCTGCTTGAAATTCAACATTATTAACTAGTTTGTGTTACTTGGAGCTGGCTTTATTTTAAGGATATTGTTCATCTGCAGACGTGTGAGTTTACCAAGTCTTGTTCCTTCTTGATAAATGACAGCAGTAAGACTAAAGACGAGCGTCCGTTCGGATGACAACGTTACTTTGTTATAATGTCAAGGCTTGGCGCTGGAGGGGAGGGAATCAACCATCATGTCATGGGGATATTTTACTATCGTTGTCATACCGCTGGCAGGCGTGAACAACGTTACTGATCTCCTGCAGATGTTGTCTGTCACACAGGAAATGTACTAGTTCTCTCTGTGTGCTGTTGTTTAGTCTAACTTTGCCTACCCTCGCTTGTCTGAATTACAAACGTGGAAGATCGACTGATTGTTTAATTGGTATGATAAACCCACCTGATGTGTGTTTGTGTGTGTGTTTGTGTTGCGGTACTTTCGGTGCTGTTGTGATTGTGGCATTCTATTTTGTCCAATCTGTTCATGTAGTTTTTTATGTTCTCGACATCAAATAGATATACGGGTAAGGGCTCAGTCACGACCGTCGTACGATCGTCGTGCGATGCCGCAAAAGGAGGGCATTCTCACACCGTACCACATACAGTTGTATTGGTAGTTGGTAGTTGGCTGTCTTGGGTCCATGTCGGCGACTGGATCTGTCACATTCTGCTTGAAAATTGTACCACATCAAAATCGTGCCTTGCCATACGACGACTGTGACCGCACCGTACATTGTACAACTTTTACACATATAACATACAAATATCTGTAGAGAATTTATTTACGAACAACCTGTATACCTGTTGATCTTTCAGTAACGCGGTGTATTATTTTCTGCTATAGCTCGTAAATTTAGTCCCGTCACATGTTTACTCTTTCATGTACTTTTAAAGATCATCTTAGGCACTGTTGGCCCAACATCGGGACTTTTGGTCGACTAAGTGCACATGACAAATGAACAGGGCCCAATAGCTGTGACCTGGCGTCCAGGAAGTAATCAGGAAAGTCATTATCGCCTGAAAACGTGGAAGTTCTCCGCCTTGATCACGTCTTGTTGGTTCACCCCTTGCTCGCAGGGGTGCGGCGGGTATGCCCGTTGAGCGTGGTCGGGTGTCGCCCACTCACGAGCGGTCCTCGGTCTCGGGATTATGGTATTTCCCACCGTTTCATTTCACTCACATATCGTTTCCTTCCGGCCGACATACATCATGCAATTACAGCCTGCAGGACTCGTCCGGGCTGTATTTCGGAAGGGGGAAGAAATCTAATCTGGCGGAGGTGCACTTTCCCTGCAAAGGTTCACACCGCGCGTATCAGCGGACTACAAGATTTACAGCCCCGAGATTTCTTGTGCTGCCAGACCGCTCCAGTTCGACCGCATCGCCCAACATCCAGAGCACCTGTCTTTAGCCCGCCAAGGAATTCGCGCCCTCCACGACACCCGAATCAATCTTGCCCCGGCAGCGGGCGCACCTGGCCTAGATGTAAGAGGACGCCGCTGAAATCACTCCCGGCATTTCCTTGCTATTGAAGTTTTCCACTTTCAAGAAGTCTATATCTTGGTTTGGAAAGTTTCCTACGTCCCAATTTGCATCGGAATCACTCAGATCTGTACATTTATGGGCGGAATTGATTTTCTCTGACGTTGAAAGTCCCGAAAGAGCTGTCTCCTCTTGCCTAATGTTTCAATTTTTCAAAAGTTCAGCCAGCTTCACTCTATGGCGGTGGACTCGGAGAACCCATAGCTTCGGAGTAGCAGATGTTTTGTTTTATAAGGGCGACACGTTGCTATCCTTCACTCATTTTTCTGTTCAATTATTTATCCCGTATGAACATGATTTCTTCTTCAAAGTTTATAGAAGATAATTTGTGAACATCCTTGTTTGGAATTAAGCTGTCTTGACACTGTACCTAACTCGTCTGGTTATTCAAGTAATGGCTGTCCGACATATCATAATTCTTGTCTTTCCATTTCTTGGATAATTCTCAAAGGCGTAATGTCTACTAATCTTCCTTCATTGATGAAAATTTTAACAACCACCAACATGGGAGGCCGCCTGTTCGATTTGCATGCTGGGTACCCGACGTCACGACGCGTCACGGATTGGTTCGTCTGAGTCGAGCCACAGTTCAGATTTGTCAGATTAGCCAGGTTCGGATCATTTCAGGGATAAGTAAAGGAATAATGGTCTTATACTTATTGATATCATGGAGGATCGCATGAGAAAGCAAATCGGGAAATCACGACTGCAATCATTGTTTGTCACTCCCATATCTACCTCCCCACCCCGCACAACAAGACCTGGGTGATAAGCATTTTGCTCAGCATAAATGTCAGTTAAGATGAATTAACGTTGCAGCTTATCGTGTGTTTGTTGCGATACTATGTCATTAGCTACCTATTCCATTCATAGCTGTCCGGGCAGTTTTTCAGTGCATGTAATTGTAAAATGCTCAGGGGAAATTAGCGGATATATGTAACTACAGTTGGAAGACAAGTTGAAATACTAAGAATTTTATACGCATAACTCTCACAAGTTGCTGTTATTGTAGCCTTCAGGAAACACGTAGCCGAACATTTTTTCCTAATGAGATGCAGATGTCTGATGTTTAGTTCAAGGCCGAGCCACAACTTCAATATAAGGCACAAACAATATTAACTATCGTATCTGTAACTTTGTGAAATCCTGACATATTCGTGACCAACTGACGTGAATCTGCCAATATCTTTATTGGAATTTTATTTTCATTTCTCATTTAAACATCATTAAATTGTATTTCGTGACGTTGTGATAGTTCAATGACAATATTCCTGGTTACGTATATCGGTATATGTATAGTTCTGCTCAACAATTGTACGTGTGACCAGATACCTACATACACGTACCAACAAAAGAACAGTTCCAGGGTGATGACTGATGTTTTACAGTGACCGTTGCCCCTTCGAGACAGAGGTCGGTTATTACTAAAATTTATTTCCGGTACACAGCCTACCAATCATCCTGTTGGAAATGAAAGCTCGCAGCTTTCAAGGTGATCATAAGATCCCATTACCCTTGCAGCAGGGACGTCTTCACCCGCCCAGCACCAGCCTTGGCCAGTGGCCATCCCTGCCCGGGCCACACGGCCAACAGCCATGACCACACCGTCTAAGTTTCCCTATGATTGATGACGTTCCTTAACGTGAGGGGACAGAAACATCAGGCGGCCAATGGAACCCGCACATCTGTCCCGGCCCGAGCCGGTAATAGCCGCCCTGCCTCCCAGCTATATGGGGAGAACCATCTCGTTCCTCTCCGGCACGCCATTACATTTTTCCCGCCGCTCCTGACCCGTGAAAATGATGTATGAATCTAGTTTCTCGGTCCGACCCGAGCGGCACAACAGATACAACCCCACCCCCACTCTTTCTCAGCAAGTTTCCAGCTCAGTAGTCGAATGTTTGCGTGAGAGGCACAGCGTGCCATATAGACATTTTGCAACTGCTTCTACCAACTGCATGGTCTATCAAAAGTTAGGCGAAGAATTTCCCTTGGTACCAGTTATACAAAATTAGGCCATGGTGAAAACCCAGTGCGTTATAGATGACCAAGGTTTAATAGTGAATGAATGAATGAATGACCTTTATTGTACATTTGTGCTCAAACAAGCTAAGTACAGGTCGTAGCGCTAGTGATAAGGTACAATTTTAATTTAAAGGACGCCTTCCGCGGTGTTGTACCCATTATGTCAACTCACTCAACAGTGTGGATCTCTGCGATCTCTGCCATCCTTGGATCATAAGCAACAGGACTCGTAAAAACATATAATATTGTACTATGGAGTACGTTTAGCATGTGCGTGAATATGAGTATAGGACTATACAAACATTGCTGTGGCTGAAGACATCGTTGTTTCATGAATTATTCAATTCAGCCTTTTCTTTGACCAATTGCTCTGAAAGTTTTGTCGATCATAGTTTTATTTCTTTAGGCGTGGATTAATGCGGACTGGGCCTTATCTAAAAGAGGCTCCCCGGCATTGCAGCTCCCGAGCCTGATTCCCGCGTCCTCACCCGTGGGCAGACCTCTCCTGTTTCACAAGATGGATCCTCCTCCATCTTGACTGGAACAGAGCTGGTCAAAGATGTCAAGGTCATGCGGGGTCAACCGGATTCTGAGGCAGTTATTTTCTAGGACGAATTCTTGGCGTTGATAGCATTCGTACTCCGTTACCAATTGACCGCAACAAAATTTAGAACATTCGAAGCGAAGGAAAAAGTTGGCGCGATGTTCTCCTACAGGTGTGTGGCATTAAAGTTACCGAAAGTTTTCATCGCACCTGAACTATAACCCAAAGGGACTAGCTTGTCTTCGTAGTTGTGGAAAAGAAACTTTTTCAAACGGATTTTTCTACTTTGGGGACAACAAGGCTGGTTTGTCATGCAATGTGATGCTGAGGTCCTACTTTTTTTCTCCTCTTGTATTTGTTCTTCCTTAGTTGTTTGAAATACCTGCTTTGTGTGAAGATGTTCAGTTTACTTTAGGTACATTTATATCTCTTCTTTTGAAAGGCTGCATCTTTAGAAAGTTTTGCCTGTACTTGGAATCATGGACCTTAAAAACATTTTTGAATGTGGTGAGCTCTCAGCAAGGTTGTCCCCAAACCGCCCTTAGTGCCTTGGACCTGTTGTTGAACTGGCTTTTGCCAATATTTGGCTGAATGATTCGTAGGTATTGAACAGATAAGAACTATTTCTGTACAGAATCTGGCACAGACGCTTCTCATAGTCGCCCCAGGATGGCTAGATGAAGCACCACAACACTCTAGACCGCTCCCGGTTTTGTCCTCATCAGGTGATTTGAAGACGCATTGTTCTGGTCCTGAACGGAAGGGGTATAGCCATAGGGAGATGGGGTGGAGTCTGAGTGGAGGGACTGCACTTCCGAAGACAGAAACATCGATACATTGCCTCTGACGGTTCGCATTTTTCAGGCTTATGTAAGAAAATGTGTTGTGCGAGAGCAGAAAGCCTTGATGTAGTATAGGATGTAGTCTGTAAGTGGCCCCAGCCATGTAAATGGATGTGTTCTATCTCGCACCGGAATCGGACGAAATCGACTACCGGCCTGAAAGGTTTTTGCCCAGTCCATTTCGCTTTGTGGCTGAGATAGGCAGATGTCAGGTAAAAAGTTCTCATTTCGCGCAATTCAAAACGTCCGAATGCATTTTCGTCATGTACAACCGCGCCACTTTCCTGGCGGACATTTTGCTCGGCGCGGACCGGAAAAAGGCAAACTCTTGTAGATTGCCATCAACATGCGGACTGTTTCCGATAGTGGCTGCGAGAATGGTCGATTTTTCCCCCGGACTTGCTTTCAAAGATACACCGGGGTAATCTAGATTGCTCCGTGCACAATTGCCGTCGATTCGGGCAGAAGCTCCGCCGCAGGGCAGTAGATGGAGCCCCGCGATAGGGCCGCGCGGAGGCTCCACAGAACTAGCCGAAGTGGACGCAGACAAATTGTGCACCCCCGGTCCTTATCAACGGGGAAAGACATAGTAAAGCCACGGAATAGGTCTCTCTTGACCCACTAAAACCCCGTCTTCCCTCCCACCTTTTTATTAGGGAAACCGCGGACGATTACAGCACGGCGTCGCTGGTTTGCCCTTGATGGAGAACGGTGCGCTGAGCAGAGCAGCGGCGGAGATGAGAAAGTGTAGAGAAGTCCCGACCGAATCCCTTTCCTCCCCCCAAAACCCGCCGCAGGGTTCCCCGCCACGCTTTGTACTTGGTCGAAACAGAGAAAGTCAATCATGAAGAGTGGGCTCTCGCTCCAAATCAAAAGCGAGCTCGCAAAATGAGGGTGCCAAGGTCACCGAAGAGGGAGAAAAATGGCTGAGATAATGAGACTCGACTGTGTCTGTGGAGGCGCGCACGAGAGGGGGAGAAATGAATAAAATGGTTCTGGAAGCAGGGGTGATGGATGAGGGGTGCCGTACGTATGGAAAAGAGATGTGCGCGGCCCAGGCTTCGCCAAACAATATAATGGCCGGTCGATGAACAGTGGGGGCAAAGACAGCTCCACGCTCGATACCATCCAAGATAAATCGTCTTCCGGTTTCGGTATAACTCCGATGTAAATATTTCATCTCGCCTGTGATTAGTGTCAAAAAACAAATAGAGCTATGTGACCCTTGTCTGTTGGTCGCCATGGCAACGCGAAATGGAGTGCAGCTATAACTTTATTATCCCATATGGAACGATATGGACGGAACTGCGAAGCTCCATCCCACTAAATACGGCATGAAGTTTGGTCCGCTCGACTAAATACATCCATGCAATTTCTTCCGCGGATGAAAAATGGTGAGGTGGGAACTTTTCTCATTACAGAAAAGCCGCGCGCGGGGTATTTTCCGGAAAGTCGGGATTTTGTCATTACTGGCTATTGACACGATGCTCTGTAAGTTAGAGAGCGCCATTTGCGTGGAGCATGGGACGCATAAGTGCAATTTGTTTAATTGGTATGGTCTCACGCGCGGAGGACTTCCTCTATATCACCGACCGCTCACATATCTGGATCCTCAGACGGGCGCTTCTAAGCTACAGCCGCCTCTCCCGATCGCGCCAATGTGGTGCCTCGCCTCGCGGATCGTTTCCCTAAATACATCAAAGCAATTAAAGACGCCCGGTGAAAAATTACGGAAAACTTCCCGTCAACTTTCTCCCTCATTCGATGTGCGTTCCGGGATTTTGCAGCTTATTACAGGAAATCCCGGCATCGGTGCCGCCAACGTGGTCGATACTGCTGAGTCGCGCTTTCTCCATGCGCGGCGGCGGAGCTGCGCGGTAACTGAACTTGAAACGACAGGCAAACATCTCCCCTTTATTAAAGCGGCCTCGTGTTGGAATTTGTCAAAGTTTTCGTTGACAAGAAAATGAACGGATCCAAACGAATGGTGTATGTACATGTTGCACGGATCGCTTCGATCGAGAGGAGCATGACACGTAGGGAATAACATTTAGAGTAGACACAGAAGGGAGTCTTTGACTTTTAGCAAAGAATCGTAATAAAAGAATACACACAATAATGCACATCCGCATCATTAAGTAAAGCATGTATGCTTAAAGAATACATAATGAATACCCACTAACCATAGTCTTCAGTTATAATAATATCCTTTGAACATGCATCATACCAAGTTGATCTTGACATGAAGCATACACCACCCTTTCCCTCCCAGAGTTATCAAACCAACATCTTTTTAACTGAAACAGAAATTGATGAACACATAAACATCAAATGGTTAACTTCACATCGTTCCTTTCGCTTGTTGTAAATTCTTCATAGAGTTCTCCACCTTAGGTTTCTAATAAGATTGGTTCTGTATATGCAAGAAAAACCCATCTCAGCACTTGTTTCTCTCTGTGAGGTACATATTAAAACTACCTAAGTACCTTTATACGGTTTATAACATAAAGAAAGCATCGTAAACCTCGTGTAGGCAGACAGAATTGGATCAAAAGTAATTGTCAATCTTATAAGTTTAAATTGAGAGTCAGTTGTGAAAACCAAAGCACCTTTATATGCCGAGACCGACATGGTGGGAAGGACTAAAACATGACAGAAGATATATATGTGAAGTCTGTTTATACCGTGGATTTAGTTTATCCTATGGGTTCAACAACCCTGGGATCGACCATGCATATGTAATTTTTCAATTTTCTGAAGTATAGGTTTACCGCAGGCTGCACCTGTTGCAATTGTTTTATGCAACTCGGTTAATGGAACTGCAGAATTGCTGTAACTTCTGGTTATATGTGTGCCTTCGATCTGAGCATCGCTGTGCATGGTTTACACCGTGAACATTAGGACATGATTCAGTCAGTACCTGTGATTTTCCTACGCACGTTTCAGTAGAAACAGTAGTAAAGCTGTCTGTACATGACAATCTACAGGGGATCTCAAGTGCGTGCATTCTACAGCCGCGAATGTTACTTTCCGTGTTTTAATATACAATTAGTATAGAAAGTCAGGGACGCTGTTTATCTGCTCATTCGTCTATGGAATGCATATAACGTTACATGAAACAGCCGTGGACATTCACACATACAACCAAGCACTACTAGTGTGCGAGTAGCCATAATCGGTACGAATTGGGACAGGACCACCGGCATGGTAGTTACTTATACATACAGTCACAGTGCAGATGTGTCTTACAGAGTCTAGTCTGTCAAACAATGCCATCGAGCTACTCTTGTTTGCGTTTTGTTACATCTAATTTCCCTCAGTCTACACCGTCTTACACAGAGATGCGCCAAACCCTCTGCATCAACCATCAGGAAGATCCCCGGTTTGCTGTACATGCAGTTATAACGTTACAAAGATAAGGCGCTGGGAGGAGGGCCTGAAGTTTACTCGACAATCCTCTGGACGAGGTACAGTTTCTGGTAGTGACGTATCTTTTTGGGGAATATCAAATCTACTATCGGATTCCAGTACACACGTCATTAACGCAGAAGACAGCAGAGCGCGCGGAAAGTTTTCCCGTCCTATCCCGTGATGCACCGCGCCGCTGGCATGTCCCGGCTCCCAGTTTGTGACCTTGTCGTGTTTCATCAGTGCTGTAATATGGCGGTGATGACACAGGTCCTCTCCCCGGCACCTCCCCTCGCCTCCTCCGACACCCCGGCACAGTAATCATTCCGTACTCACGCTGATTGCTGCAGAAGGGCGGCGGGGCCAACCCTCGCGCAGGGCCCTGACACCACCTGTCAGTGGTGCGTCATCGCGACATGGTCCTGTCAGTGACGCGTCATGACCTGGCAGTGGAGGTCCTCTCGTCATTGTCCCTGTCCTAAGCTAGCTGTGGTGCTGACTTCTGTCGCTAGTTTCCGATGGTATCAGCAGCAAAGGCTTCCCTAGCTGTGTATCAATGTAACAATAGTACTTGTGCTGTATCACTATGGCATGTACTTATCTTGTAAGAGCACTGACGTGCAATAAATTTGAATAAAGGTTTTTCATCTATTTATTCATTCTTGTAAATGAAGTGAAACCAGGCCACCTACTCAAAATCTAGCCTTGATGCCATCCTAGTTAGTTTGCCTGGGCTCCCATCTCCCCAGTAACAAACTTCAAGTACAACCAGGGAGCACAGCAGCGCGGAAAACTAACTATAACGGCACCCAGGCTAAGCTAGGTCAATGTTGTCTCGTATATATTGCTGCCCCATATCTTCACAATTACCTATATTGTTTCTAACATCGGAATATCCATTAAGATGACACTACAGCAAATTATAACGACCGCAAATTGCAAAAATTATTACTCCACCAGGTGAGCGCTCATGTCGCAAAACAAAGTGCTCCATTGAAGTCGGAAAAGAATGATTAGAGGCTGAGACCAAATTAATCCCACTTGACCGGACAGAAGATTTTCCTCCTCTTCAAACCGCCCGCCCATCAAGACTATGTCAGGAGATATATTCATATTCGTGGCTGCCGCATCAGCGCCTCGCGGTCCCCCTGCCGGGCGGAAGACGTATGGGAATCCCACTGTTTAATCTGTCCTTTGTGTGCGGAGACGTCGTATGCAATCTCACGCAGGTGTGCTCGCAGAGGCCAACACGACGAACGAGAGGATCAATCTTCCCGACGTCTGCTAGTTGGGACCCAGGATTTATCTAAATTTAACAGGATTGTATAATGTTGGCTTGCTGTGATGTTGCGCGGCTTGACTGGCGCTGAGCTCCATGTTCGGTCTCGACGCGACAAGAACAATCTCAGAAGTTCTTGTCAGTTCTTCAATGTGAAACGTTCGGATCCTCTAGCTCCGCAATGCCACCTAACCCTTAAATGTGACATCGCTACATTGATGACTTTCAAACATATAAGAAATGATAATATGATGAACAAACAACTACATGTCAGTAGAAAATCAGTTCACCATGTATCTTGACTGAGTACATCCAGCTCTATCAACTTTTAACCACGGCAGCGGAACCATCCCAATTAAAAATCTGGAAGGAGAACAAATGAAGGCTGAAAAGCTATGTCTGCACACAATGTGCAATGATACTCCTGCTTTCTCAGCTAATATCTCCCTGGTCTCCCCAAAGAGCAATTCCCCTCGCACAGCAAGGCCTTTGCCGTTCTGTTTTCATCTTCCTGTCGCTTCGGCTTTAATCTGTCTTGCTGGTGTAATGAGTCAGAGGAGGCTGTGTGGAGGAGATGCCGCCAGACAACATGCCTTTATTTACATCAACAGTAGTCTCTACCAGAATGCATAGGTCGCTGGAAAAATAGTAGAAATAGGTCAAAAAGACAGATAACATGCCAGAGCTGTAAGCCGGCCTGGGAGTACAGTTTGTGATCTGATCCTGAGGAAACTGTACTCCTAGGCCGACTAGTACCTCCTCTGACATGCATTGTTGTCTGTCTGTTTGTTTTGCCAATTTCTACTATTTTTCCTCGTACCTATGCAGTTGGTACATCAACTGTAATCAGACTGACACCACATGATGACAGAAACGCCTTGTGTGACACACAGACCAAGTTGCACAGACACAACAACAACAATAACAACAACAGAGCACCCGGTTGTGCATACAGCCTCAGGGGTAGCTGACACTGAAGAAGACAATGCCCTTGTTGTGTAGGCGTGACAAAAACAGAGGACGATTCCGTACATCGTGGTTTACCTCATCAAATATAAATGCTCTGCAATTGTGCCGTTTCTGCCAGAATAACACGATAAGGGGACGATATCTTGAGAGGAAATCATCCTATTGGGTCATTACCTTCATGGTTATACCTGTTATCTTGATCTTTATTCAATGAGAGTTGAAATAATGATCCGTAGCACCAGTTTAGTTATGGTGATCAAGTATTTCAGTTTTTGAAGTATTTTTCGAATGGGAGCGAATATTTTGGCGGTTGACAAGAGGCAATAGGGACTTATCAGATACCGACAGGAGAAATCAGCTGGACAGGTGAAATTGGCAACAAATGAAGTGAAAGTGATGTATGAGGTCCTGTCGGAAATCGACCAAATCAATGGGTGCAGGTAGAACAAAAACCAACAAGGTCAAGTGCCTTCAACGCGAAAATTCGGGGACATTGATTTCAAGCTCGCAACGCTGTGTATATATATTTATGCCATATGAAACGACTGTAACTGCCGAAAATTACAGGTATCAGCAGGACGCTCCAGAACGGGCGGCCAGGCGGTAATGGAAAAAACTTTAACGAAATCGGCCGCAAAACGATACTGTTAGGAGGGAATCTTACAAATACCTTCCGATTGATGTTTATTGCGCTCTCTGAACTGAATATCCGCAGCAATGATGGGTGTGTAGCGAGAGTAATAAAGTCGGATTGTGTCGCCCACATGTGGAGGATCTCATCAAGGGAGGGATGGCGTCCTGCTGAGGGCCGTACATCATCCACCTATTCACTAAACACCTGTACAACACGGCGCCATCCCCCCTGCCGACCATACGCCAGCTATTTCTGTTCCTCTTCTGGATACTACAACGGATCATATCAAGAAAAATGGAGCCTGTTTAGACAGGGGAGGAAGATGGAGGAGGGGAATCTTTTCCTTGCTGTTATCTATCAACTCGAGACGGAGAACTCTTCGCTACTGCAAAGAATTAGTTTCCGAAAAAGACGAAAATTAAAGCCAACGTTGTAGGAAAATGGCTTGCCAAATACTTGTGAATTATGTTTTCATAACGATGCAATAAATTTTCATTATTGAAGAACAAGTGGCATCATCTTCCAACCACTAACCTTAACTGAACATTTGGCACAGCAAACGCACATCTAGCTTTATACAGTTCACGCACATATTTACGAATTTCGGATTAGAATTCCCCCTTCCTCGCCACAAATTTGCCACCATGATCTAGAGGAATCTCAGAACCCATATGAGAGCTAAATTTCATTTGACTGCAGGCGCTGAGATAGGTAAGCTGGGTCATTTATTACCGAGCACTGGGACGTCAGCCCTACATTGTAGGTGACACGTTCCCTCCCCCTGGCGCGCGCCGTCCTGTTAGGATGATACTTGAATACACATGCAAGTGTCATCTTTTTTCACGACAGCGTATGCTGTCTATTTTTCATTGAAATACGTGCAAAATATCAGGCAGATATAGCCCGAGGTAGCACCCGTAAATCCTACATAGGGGACGTATATGCACATGCGAAATGAAATGCCTACGAGAGCGTAGAACTTGAGAATATCTCGAGATAAGATATCTCTTCTTCTGTTCCTGTTTGTTTCTATGTTTACATCGAGTGCGTTGTGTCAAACTTGATAGATTGTGGAGTAAAATGAGGGGTATCGTGTTGTTGTTTTTATCTCGTATTCAGGAGACCGGGGAGATAAGTCATAACGGCATCCGACAGGTCATGATGATTACAGAGAAATATCTGTCTTCCGATTCATTAATTCACGCGAGTTTCACTGTGGATGTTCTGATAATTTGTATAAATGGCTCCGGCACTTTTGTGCTTACAGAAGACAAAATCCACGAACTGAAAGGAGCACAAAACGGAAAATAAGTCAAATATAATCTCCTGGTTGTGAAGATAAATACATTTCACGGAGATGGGCCTCAATCCATTCACTCTGAATTGGCCCTCAATAAAACAACTTCAAAGTTGGCCCTATCTTCAACAACGTTGTCAATAAAATAATTCTCAAAGCATCGTTCCATTTGAGACGAGTATAATACTTGAATGGGGTTATGGGAAGCGAGGGAAACTTTAGGGAACCATGTGTGTGTTTGATGAAGTGTTATCAGTTGGTGAATTCTTGGTGTATCGTGCCTCCGAGGGTTTCTTATAATGGTCGTGTTTTGGGCCCAACCCACTCGGCATGACCTCTCGTATAGATTATTGACGCTGCCTTTGAAATAACACTCTTCCCTTGTAAAAGCTAAAGATTTGGACGATGCAGCGGTTCAAAAGAAACAAAGCTATGTACAGATAGCTGAGCGATCGTTTTAGTGTTCGAGAAAAGCCTGTAAGACACTATCTGTCTAAGAGTAGGGCCTTCATCTGTTTTCAGTAATATGTATTCTGCTTGTCTTGTGTCGTGTTTTGGCATTTTTACCACGTCATTCAATATTGTCATATCTATTTCAAAGTAGAGGTGGCACATCAAACGGTTTGAGAAGATTCTATTGCAAAATAAAAGATAAACGGTTTGGCAATGACAATTTCGGGGAGTAAAATTGGATGACGATAACTCGAAGACCCATATCTCACACAGTTATATCTCACGCTAACATGACAACCCTATGTCTTCCTTGAGTTGAGCCAGCGTCTCATCGCAGGTTGTTGTAGTATTCAGGAGGGCCCGTGTGCTCGGACACAGTCTGGTTCTGTCGCGCCATACAAACGATGAAGCTCTGCGGTCATTTTTCACGGTGCCTAAATTCGCGTAGCAGGGAGACACATTATCGACTTGGACTCTGATGAGACGGTGTGCTCTCCTCCACGTCCAAATGCATAATGTGCGGAAGAGGACGTCACCCAAGCATACACCGCACCATCTCGCCTTTTCCTTTCATCCTCGGCCCCCGAGAACCGACAGATCTCGCCGCCTTCACCGACAAGGCACACTAACTTGAATATTCTATCATAGGAGGACGGATATGATTAATTAGGATTTTATGCCATCTTGACAAGAGGCTTACAAGTTTACAAATGTTCTCACTTTACGAGGCGATAAAATTTCAAATATCAGTAAAGGCCAGCGGTCCATGGCATTTATTTCCAATTAATATTAGATCACCAGCAAATCCAGAGCAAATAACATAAACTTGCTATAAAATGAGTTTAATGTCCCGCGCATGGGCATCTCGCTTCTGTATCGGACAAAGGTCCTGTGAGACAGCGTGACGCGAGCCTTGTCAGGACCCGTCGCCGTCGCTTTTCTTTATGACATGTCAAACAAAATAAGACGTCCTGTCAAACTTCCTTAGCGTCCCCCGATGTCGCCTTGAAGGACGAGGCGAAGTCGTCCCCGGAGGATGTGTCGCGGTAAATGCCAGCGCGAGCCGGCGGCAATCTGTCCCCATCATGGTCGGTGACAGGTGGAACTCCCCCTCGCGTCCTGGCGCTGCCGTGCGCGCTGACGGCAAGTGTTAATCACACACCGCGCTGTGACAGGGGAGATGCGGCAGTGTGCGCGTGTGATGCGCCCGCCATCATGCATCACCGGGCCACCCTGTCGGTCCTGACGGCCCCTGTCATCTCCAATCAGCCGCCTGCCCGCGGCTTGAGCTACGCCGAGTGACAAGAACAAGAACAAGGACTGCCCCTCACGGGCAGAAAACGCCCCTGGGGACTGTCCTCACGTCACTTTCGTTACAAACGATCGTAAAATACGTCGCCGTCGCCGCAGAGATGCGGACTAAGAGATAGCGCTGACAACGAACTATAAAAAGACGTCAGAAGACAGTGATAGCATCCCTACTGTTTCCTCTTCCTTCGGGGCAAGCCTTGCTACACGGTAATCCGGGCGGCGGCTTTGAAAATCAAAAGAAAAAAAAGTTTACACAAAGTTGTCAAAAAGATGCTGGAGGAGTCATGTCTGAAGTATTGTGTGTGTCATGTCATATGGTAACAGGGTATGGTTGAAAGTAAACGTAGACTTCGCTGCCTTTGGCAAGGGAAGTTATAGGGGATACCGCTCTCTCTCTTTTCTTTGAAAAGCACTGATCGCTAGCCACCTGCCAATTGTGATAGCTCGTCCCATCTATAGGAACACGCAAAGCCGAGGAGTTTGCATGTCGCTACTTGGAAGGGATGCGCTCGTCCCTGTCATTTGATGAATGGGTGCTCGCCGGCACGGTTGATAGCAAGCGGTCGATTTGCAAAGCAGTGTCAGTGCAAAACGGCGGGGAGCGGCAGCGGCAGATAGTACATCTCGCGCCACACGAGTTCAGGGAACAACCCTCCTTCACGTACTTGGTGAAAAGCTTTCCGAAGTTCAGCCGGCACGGACGCGGTGGGGTGCCGACACCCAGGCCAGGTAGGTCCGCGCCCCGCGGTCGAAGGCTCGTGCGTCCGGGAAGAACAAGCCGTGCACCCCGTCAATAGTGATCTGACCGGCAGGATAATTTGGCAGCAGAAATACTCTACATGCCCGCATCTATATACGTATTGCGTTATTCCTAAGTCACACTGGCAATTAAGCATTCATGGAGGTTCTTCACTCTTGGGACTGACGAGGCTTAAGTTAGGAAGGCAGCGATGTGCTGGTGGTTTAGGCAGGGAGGCAGGCTCGGCAGGCGGCAGGTAGCAGAGGTGTTGACGGAAGCGGTCACGGTGATTACTCGGGGAGCAAGGGATGGCGTGAGTGATCGAGAGGGTCTGAAACAGGCTACCACAACTCTCCCCAAAAATCGATGACGGAAAGTCTCGCCGAAAATTATTGACATATTGTCTTATTAGAGCACAGTGGAGCCTGGAGGGAGAAAAGCTCGCGATCTCTTGTCATTCAGGTAGATTTATGTCCGAGTAAAAAGGTGCAGAAAGCCTGTCAGACGCAGACAAGGTTAGAGGGGACTGTTTAGGAGGGTCAAGGTCCTCCGTCGTCCATTTTCTGGCCTTTGTCGTTACTGCGAGCACTCGGGCTGTACTCAGTGTGCACGGCCTACCGGGATAGGAAGGAAGGTTTGTCCACCAAAAACTACTTTCTGTCCAGGGAGCGTTTCGCGCTAGCACCTTCACTGACAGAAAGGGGCGGGACGGACACTTCGGGTAAATGCGATCGGGAGAGCGAAGTTGCCAATTTTCCGATCTGCTGGTGCGAAAGTTCGCGCCGGGCTTTACTCCTTTCTCAGCAATTGGGTGTATCATTAGTTTTGTCTGGCTGTCGCCATAAAACCATCTTCAACAATACATAATGGAGTATTTAATGACTCCGGAGTCGCTTTCCCGTAAGGCCCATTGCCTGCGGCAGTCAAAATGACGTCACGTGGACATCCAGAAAATAAGCTAGTCGCAGGGGGACCAGCTAGCTAGAAATGGTAGTTTAGCGACAGTCTTCTTATAATAAAGACTGTAATTCGTCTATTAGAGCTCCCGATTTATCCGCGATGACACATGATTAGGGAGGATAGAGCTCGGCCTGTAGACGACGTTTGATTTAATCCTTCCGACGTTTGTTCGCCTTCTAGGTTGCGTCCGATATTCTTCGACAGCCAAGAGTCCTCCTGAGACGTGTGGAACCCCGAGGAGTTGGGCTGGGCTAACAGACGGACGTCTTCGGTGCGAGCGGCGACTGGGACCTCTGCACGACTACACTACCCACAAGGTGTCTTCTCCCAGCGCTCCTTCGGACTTACTGACTGTACAACACGCGGCAGGAGTTGTCACCGCTGGCCACTCAAGACTCTGACAACGTGAAGCATGAACCAGTATCTACAGCAGAGCTACTACGACGCGCCCTACTACAGCGAAGACGTGGCATCCAGCCATCAGGTGGGAAATACTATCACTACACCCCATCCCGTAGTCCCAGATACGGTAGACATCTTCCCAGCATGTACCTAACCTTGTCAGCCCGCCCCATCCCTTCCCCAAGTTGCTGGAAAACCCCAGCTACCACACATATCTATCGTAAGCCGCACGAGGGCCCTTCCAGCCGTCCTTACCTTGTGTCTGTCCTCACTGTTCATGCCTGCATGCTCCCCGCGCCGACCCGGCCTGTCCGCCTCCACTGCCACGAACTGAGAGAGTTATTTCAAATTCGCGGTCCGGGGTCGTTTGGCCAGGCTTGATATTATATGATGGCCACAAATCTGTCAGGGAAAATCTACCGGCCGATATGTATCAATGGTGGCTCCCGAGCCCGCTTTGATAGGCATCGCTGATGTGCTGGAATTATTTCTCATCGACCGCAGAAAATCATGACATAAAACTGCAAGTTAATGCCTAGATGCGTATATACATAAAAGTGTGCTTTTCCGCGGGGTCCTCTTTATTCGTGCACATCGCATGTGACAAGTTGTCTTTTCCTGTTGTGTACATTGTGTCAGGCTCGTGCACTTGCAGCTCCCTACTGTCACATTCACCCTGTGTAACGATTTCTTTTCCTTCAGTACTTCGCCACCTATCCCCTCCTCATCTAAACGACTCCCGCACGTCTTCTATCTCCCTCGCGATCAACATTTTAAAGCGATATCGTATATTTGGTTTCACGCTTACTCAAAATTCTCATTCAATCTAGTCTTTCTTCCTGCAGCAATTGCTCCATAATATGTTTATTAAAAGACAGCCACTTGGGCTAAATTGGTGTTTAAGGGCTGGTTGGATTTTCTTCGTGTCCGATTTTATGGCGGGAAGGTCTTGGGAAATATGACATGCGACAGGCGAGAGTTGGTAACGTTAGAGCGGCATCGTTATCTTCATCATCACCGCTATCATTATCTCTTTCGCCATGTATGTATCTATATTCAGCTCGAGGCACTGAAGCGTCGCTGTCACAATCATTATCACAGGAATATTATTGCTCTGGCGCGGTTGAATGAGCCGAGCGCATGATGCGATTGCACGCTCATCATCAAACTCAGAGGGTATATCAACTCGAGCATTCCCTGGTCCCAGGGAAGGAGGCATCGACCTGCGACAGGATGTATATAAGCAAGGGAAAGGAGAGCGCCTCTCATAAAAAAGAAAGGCGACAGGAAACCCCAAATAAAACCGCTGTAAAACTCGGAAACTTTTCTCGGCACACCTACCAAGTCGACCCGGTAGGACTTGGCCCGGCGACCGGCCCGGCGTGTCCCTCTGCTGAAGGTTTTGCCCTGCTTGTTTATCTTTACTTTTCGCGGGGCCCCTTCGGCCCGGAGAGGTGTAGCGCTCCGCCCCCATCTCGCACTCGGAGCAGTGATTGATGATAGAATGAAACTGAGATAATTGAGTGTTTTGTGTATATTAGCTCGGCTGGCGATTTTCAGAGGATCCCATTGGTTGATAGACGTAAATTGCCCGCTGCAGCGAGACTGGGCGGTTCCACCCGCCAGCGGAGTGGGCGCGCATTGCACGAACGGGGGAGGGAAGCCTGGTCCCGGCAATGCGGAAGTGAATTCATCCCGCCACAATATGTCGAATATGATGTCGCTTGAGGACGATATTGCTGTGACAACGTGTTCCGATTTGGCCTAATATCTTCCGGTCACCGGCTCAACAAACAGAAAGTCCGGGGAGGATTCCAGCACGAAGTTACCGGCAAATAATTGACGAAATTATCATAAGCATTCCCATTGTGGAAAATTGATTTGAGCGTCGCTGTCACAGAAGTGGGTAGCGCCACAGAACGCGACATTTTTGATTACCCAGCAAATCTGTGAGGCTGATAGTCTACTTACTGTCCCCTGACTAGACGCTTATGAAAGAAGAAAGGTTCCCTGGGTGCCCAGTGTATGAAAAAGCGCGGGAAGACCGCGGAATAAAATTTCCCCCAGGTAAAGCGGCCACCCCCGCCGGCGTGTTGTACCCGTCCCATTGTACACACGGGGTCTATTTACTGATCATTTCGGCTTGTAACCCTTTGTTTCGAAGAGCCTCCGTGTGTCGTAGAGAGAGCTTCTGAGTGTGAGACTAAGCGATTTTCGTGTCATATGCGCTTCGACGTGGTCAGACCTCGTGTTGTTGAGGAAAGTATCGAGAAAAAAGCCGGTCGGGCCGCGGGGGCGCTGCACAGCGCTCGGTAGTTTGCATTTTGCTGGAAACCCCAAAGTTCATGACAGATCATCAGTCATTCAGTACTATGACAACCGCGCTTTGATTGACAGCTTGAGTGGCAAAAAGCCACGAGACACGACAGTTTTGTTACAGGCGCTTGTTGACGGGCCGACATTCATTTCCTTCTGTTGCCTGACATTCTTGTGTAAGCTTAGAAAGTCCCCGGTACGTTCAAACTGACAGAGCGAGTAACAAGCCAGTTGAAATCAAAGGCGCGAAGCAGGGACGGCTCTCGGGCTAAGTTTACACGTCAGAGGGGATCTGCAGCGGTCAGATGGCGCAAAGGGTAGGTGCAGTTTCATGCTAGCGAGTTCTGAAGTTTGGAAATTCAGCGAGAGTGTGGATGGATGGCGGGGCGATGTGTTTGTGTGTGCCCCGGAAGGGTTCAGAGTGCAACCGTTCTGCCATGTGAGACAGGTATTGTGTGCGTTGCTTACATGTGTCCCCGTGTGTCTTGCTACAGTATGACGCGGCCATTCCACACTACCCCGGGGCCATGGAAGCGGCGGCGGTCGCCACGTCTATGTACGGCAACCCCCACGCCCATCGCATGGACCCCGGCCCGCTACAGATGAACCACGGCCACGGCATGCACCAATTTCCGACGTCGCACCCCGCGCACTCCGTCATGACAGGGGTAATGTCCAGTCCTCAGGATGACCAACATAAACGAGACAAGGACGCCATCTACGGGTGAGTTTGCCCCGACTTTTCCCGGGCCCGACCCGGCCGGATCGCACCTCCCCGTAGCGCACATGTGTTCACGCGGGAATCAGGAAGTAGAACTGCCGCTGCACGGTGGCGCCTCGTCCCGCAGACGGACTGACCCCGAACGGTCCCCACCTGGTGGCCCGCCAATGCAAGCTGACAGCAACCTAATGGACATGTCGTAGTACATTTTATGGCATCGTCGGCAGCGATAGTTCTATATAATTTGCTATATATTTCATCATTGATGCCCGTTTGTAAACGAATTGCAACAGACGATCAATCTCGTATGAAATATACATGCTGCCAATTTTTATGTCCATTTCAAAATGGCCGCCCTGGATGGGACTGTATACAATTTCACTCTAATTTGAGGATGTGTTGGTGTCCCATACAGGCATCCACTTTTCCCACTTCTTGCGTTGGTCTTCGAGAAGTGCGAACTGGCCACATGCACCCCACGAGAGCCTGGAGTTGCGGGCGGGGACGTATGCTCTTCCGAATCGTTCAACGAAGACATCGCAGTGTTCGCCAAGCAGGTACTCAATGTAAAAACAACCAACTTATTTTCATCCTCTTTCCCTTTTGCCTTGTGAGGTTTTGATCCCATTGTGCATTTCTATCGTCTACATTTCACTCGATTGCGTAGTTTATTGTAACTCGGATTATTGTCTGTTGTTTTTGGGTCGTAATGATTGTCCTCATGAATGTGAAGTAATTTGTATTTGCAAGCTGGCGGATCTAGTGCGATAACTCGCTCCTAAACACGATCATATGCCGCTGTAAGCGCAGGTATCAAAGGGCGCATTACTGCCTATTATTCCTTGAGAAAAAGGACCAGATTTCTGAGCCCGATACTTGCTTATCATACCAATTAGGCAGCCTGTGAATACTTGGGCTTTTGGAAGCTTTGCACATAGTTTTCCAGTTAAGATTTCATGTGGAAGTATGTGTGTGTGCAAGCGCTACGGCATGCAGTGCGTAGTGCTCAAAACTAGACCCGCCATGCTTGCGAATGTTGAAAAAGTTTACCTTTGTTTCGGAGTCGGATGTCGTTACATCTATTCGGCCTTTATTCACTTTGTAATTTTTGTCTAAATCGTGCTGAGATATCCGACTAGCGATAAAACACAGGCGGCCACTTCTGAGACGACTGATTACCATTTCTCTTTGCTATGCAGGCGAGAGCAGAAAAACCCTTTTTCTCAGCAAACCCCGAACTGGACGGATTGGTACGTACACCTTCAGATATTCATCATTATCAGCTGGATGCGTTATTGTCACCTAGTGTTGAAGAACCCTCCGCTTGTGTATTGTTATGATGTTGTCAAGTGGTGCGATGTTTCCCATCGCACGCAGGAATCGAGCCTTTATATCGATTTTATTGAAAAAGAACGGAGATTTACCGTTTGCTACAAGCAGTTACGTTTTCATTTGTGAAATAGACACACCGTTGTCTGTTACAATGCGTCAGTTTCTGCACTTCTTGTCAGTTTCGTTGCTTTGTCAATTTCTCAGGCAAGGTGTATTGTTGTGGCTAGTGTTGAATTCTGCATGCTTTCCAACAGTGCGAGAGCTTCATACATATTGCAATATTTGAACCTGGTTGGTCCGGTAAGCCCCTAGAAACCTAGCACAGTTGATTTGATTTTCTAACCCAGTAAGCATTCGCACAACTTCGTATTGCGTGTGTTAAACGCTGCGATTGAGTACATGCATATATGTCAAATATCATGTAGTGGCTAATGTAATTCATGCCTGGGTGTTTTCAGTCCAGGGAGTTCATGCCCTCTCTGTAGTAAATATAACCCTCTTCAAGGCAAGTCAGAGGTGGTTCTGAACACCACCAAGGGTATTACCACTTGTGTTTTGTTGACAATAAATGAAATTATTTTCCTGACTTTCTTCGTCTTCATGTCATCCTTTTTTGCAGATGATTCAAGCCATCCAGGTCCTGCGATTCCACTTGCTAGAGCTAGAAAAGGTTTGTAATTGTGTTTCTTTTTTTTACTGTGATTGTTTTTAGAACACCAGGCATGAATGATTGTGTGAAATGGTTACAAAACTGGGAACTGTTGGTGTTCAAAATATTTGAATTGGTTTGATTGAAAAGTTGTGCCAGCTGAGAGGTTTAGTAACCCCGGTAGTGGCATTTCATTCAGATCCGCACACAGCGCTGGCCACAAACCATCATGTCCTTGGCAGCTAGACATAGCTTCATAAAAATGCCCACTAAAAATATGAAACATGGATGGAGAAAATATTTAGGACTTGGCTGATGGAGATTTGTGTTGATAGGCGTCTTACTAGCCTCTGTGGGGGGATTTTGGTGAACGGGACCTGATGGTTAGCCAGGGCATCCCCCAGACACAAATTTATATTTGAGAAGATGTATAGTGGTCATTAGAGGATATCAGAGAAAAACTGACAGAGGGTCGTTTACGTAGGTACACTCCGGCCACAGGGGTGTGTGGGTAGAGTTGTTTGTGAAATAGCTTGTGTTGTTGGGCCAAATGCTTAATCTGTTTAGATGGCACATTAGCCTTAAAAGGGCACTCAGTGGGTTGGAAGTAGGCAGTCCTTTTTCCCCTGCTTGCCCTATTTGTTTAGGGGCAGGGATAATTCCCCCAGTAGGGACTAGGACCAGATTTATGGACCCAGCAGTTTTTATTATGCTGGGGGACATTTGCATGTCTGCTTGTGTTTGGGGCCGTTTTGGCTCAAGGACTGTGGCCATCCCAACTTTATGTGCATTATGCCAAATTATTTATTGTGCTGACTTTATGTAGTGGGCTTGATCAGTGGATAGGCTGGTTCCACAACAGGAATCAATCATGATACGGCAGGAGCCACTATGGCTTTAGAGTTATGGACATGAATCGACCTCTTGCTTCACCATTTCAGCATGGGCTAAGGAGGGAATGTCAAATGGATGGACGTATATATATGACCTGGGATTTTATTTGATTGCTGTGTAACGGGAGGCACACAAAACTATAACGTACGGCTTCAAATAAATGGTTGTGTACCTTGGCCCCTAAACCGCCATGTTGTCTCAACTTGAAGGCACGTAAATTGCCCCTAGTTGTGAGGTGCCGTTTTTGTTTTGTGAGGGAAGGCCTGGGTGGTTGGGAGGTGTCCATCCCCAGCCCCGTAGGCGGGCATGTTGTCAGCCACCTGAGTAAACCGCGTGTCTTCTGCTCTCTTTTGTTTCAGGTTCACGAACTCTGTGACAATTTCTGCCACCGCTACATTAGTTGCCTAAAAGGGAAAATGCCCATAGACCTCGTGATAGATGAAAGGGATGGAGCTCCGGCAGGGCCGACCAAAAGCGGGTCTACGTCGAGTGACGGTCAACAAGAGTCAAGTGTTACACACGACCAGGTAAGTTTGCACTGATTTTTATCTCGAAAGCTCACTATCTGTGTTCATACCTTAGACCTTCATCGGTTTCATTTAACTGGCCATGGTGATTGAGAGGGTTGTGTAATATTTCTGTTGCTTGTTGGATCTTGCATTAAGAGAGTATTAGAAAGGTACACAATACACAGGGTCATATGGCAGCTTGTTTTGGGTAGTGTTCCGAGTATGTTCCAACACTTCCCGAACACATTGTCAGGGCTTAGCTTACACTTCAATGGCGGGACCCAGCAGTAGCAGATTGGGAGCGGGAGAGGTGCAGCTTTCCTGTTGCCCTATTCCGGTGTGGCTTTCACATCAAATTGCCATTTTATTTGAAAATCATGGTTAATTGCTGCTGCCATTGTTCTGTGGCGACTGTCCTCTCAGCTATCTGTGAGTGGCTTTGTGTGGACGCTGCCTCATTCAGCGCTAGAAATGAGTTGCACACAGTAGTTGGACTTCTTTTGTAGGATGGCTGCTTTTCAATTTAATGGCCTGCCTCCTTTACAGGCTAGTCCCAGTCTATTAGGCCTAGATTTGTCGGGTCTTTGTCTTATACATGAAAGGCCTGGAACACAGGACCTTCTGCTTGACTAGTCAGATCCAAACGATGCCTTAATGAAAAATCCAGTTTCGTCCCCTCTGGTAAAAACAACACATTGTGGAGACTTTTTGTGTGGGGTGTCCAAAGCTACGGGGTGCCCTCTGGAGCCCTATCTCCACCACCACAAAATAATAGTGTAGTTGAACTTGCCTCCCTGAATAAATGTGCCAACAGGTTTGTACTTACTAAGGTTCTTGTTGCCGTGCGGATGTCACATTGGTCCCCCTGCCCCAACATGGGATTCCGACCCATAGTCAGATGAACCTTGAGATATACAAAGTGCATGCAAACAGACGTCTGTTGTTATGTGCGAGGGGCCAGAAGCAATTGAAAAGACCCTACACAATGAGTGTGCAGGGGCTGAAAGTAAAAAAAGAAGCCTACCCCTCCAGCAGGGAAATGAAGTGGAAATGCAGGCAACGCTTGTGTTGTGTTGCTAGTTAGTTTGTGCAGGGCCCCCAAGCCGGATCATTTAAAGTTGGCTGGGGCATTGGGGCTCAGGATTAATCAAGTCTGGAGGGCTGTTACCAGTCTGTTTCCAGCCGGGCAGATGGCAAGTAGTGTCTGCTTGTGAACTGTCATGTAGCCTCTGCCCGCTCCCTGACACCCAGTAAACAGGCAAACTGTGGTCGGGAGGCACAGGCCCTCCGGCCGCCCGTGTCTGTAGCACTGCCCTCCCCCCAGGTGTTGGCTCTGTAGCTGTCAAGGAAAATTTATTTGTAAGCACACACCGCCTTTATTCCACCTCACAAGTTTAATAACCAAATTTACCTGTCAGCTTGTCTGACAATGACTGGTACAGGGCGCGCTAGGTCGTTAGGCAGTCTGAATGGGTGACCCGAGTCCTTTTGTACATAATTCCACATTACATCATGACCCTTCATTAATCTACTGCCATCAGTAAACATTGCAGTTTCTCTGAGTGACTCCTTTCCCGGGATCAGCCAATTTTGTAGTTAGCAAGTTTGAGTTTCCAGGTGACATTTTGAAGCTTAGGCAAGCCAAAGGTGTGTGGAGCACATGGTATAGTCTTACAACTGATGCCCTTCTAGCTAATGTGGACAAAACCTTGCAACTACTTGAGAAAGTGTGATATGTTGTTTTGCACGCCAGTCAGAATCCAGCCGTTCCCTGCTTGTGGACTGGTCCTCCCTTAATCTGGGGGAAATGGGGGCATGAAGCATCCAGCCAGAATTGGCTAGTTCATTTCAAAGTGGGGAAATCACGAGTGGGGCACCTAGGCACTAAATGGCACGGAAAGGTCCCCATTATATTCTGGCCTTTCCCATTATCCCAGTTTGATGGTAGGCCACGGCAGTGCAGGGCCATTTTCATATCTGTTCTTTTCCCATTTTCCAAAGCGAGAAGGAAAAAAAGCCGGCAGTCCAATTTTCCATTTGAGTCCTGCTATTGAGAGTGTATTCTTTCCAGCAGTAATTGCAATATCATTATCGCACATAATGGCTCTGGCAAGGTCCTTTGTTTGGGGTGCGAGGTGTGTCCATACCACAGAGTACCTTCTCAGACGAATGGTGATTAACCGTTGAGACCTTAGGCAGGGTCTAACTTTAATTCACATGAATGATCGTCTCCCATTTGGTAAAGGGGTCTGTGCCTCCCAGAAATATACCCAGAAATTAAGGCTGTATTGATTCTTGCAACTCCAAGTCAATAACAAAATGCTTGCCAAATTGGCTTAACTTGCATCAATTGAATTACCTGCCGCTCGGAAAAGTCTGCTGTTGAGAAAATAATTACTTTTGCGAGGTCCTGAGCCCTCTGTTCCTGATCTTTTGCAATCTGTTCCTGTGATTTTGAGTTCAGGCTGGTTTTGTGAGCGGCATGTCCAGTTTGGTGTGCAAGCCGTGACTGCCCAGGTTAGGCAACATGTCACCTAGATTGGCCCATGCCATCTGACTTTTTGTGTGTGAATGAGTGTGTATTTATCTTCCATCACATGTACTTACCCTGGGCAAATTTGGCCAGGGACCTCCCTTGTTCAATCATTTGTGGTGGATTGTTTTGCCAGAGCGAAGGGCTGACAAAATTGTGTGTGTAAAGGTGCTTGATGTGGTGGTGACGGCCCGTTGATGTGCACCTGACAGAAACGTCAGGGGTGCCCACCCTCTACACACTTCACACATAAAAGGCAAACCGCGTCAGCCTCTCTAGTCACTCCTGCTAGTGTACGCACGGGAGCTGACGCCTTTCTCACTCATCATCCTTCCTTGGAGAACAATTTTCACTGCCTTGGACCGATTTGGAAACACCGGTACCTTCTGCCTTGATTACTGGAAAATGGTAGCTGCCTTTATTTTGTCTGTGTTCTCCTTGTTTTGTGTAATTTGATTATTCATATTTTACCTGATTTAATTTTCCTTAGCCCTATAGGGTTTCACCATTTATTTCCTAATTTCATCTTCGTAATCTTCTTTTGCTGTTGTAAGGTCCCAGTGAATGAGCTATGATTTACTGTACTCTGGTTCTGCCCATGCTTAAGCCAGGCAGTGTGTTACATGTAACGGGCTGCCAACGCCTCCCTGTGCCAGTTGTAGAAATGTTGACATGTGCTGTTAGGAACATCGGTTGTTTGTATGGACTGTTGAAAAGCTCGCTCCTGAACTGAGAAGGCTTTCTCCTAGGCTGCCTGACCCATGCTGTTTTGAGTATTTCTCCTTGAGTCCCTGGCATCTAGTGCTGCAGGCAGGTCCTAAGTAAGATGAAACAGTACAGTTTGTCAATACCTACTGCTAGTAGTATCAGCGCACATGTTTTCTATGTGTAAGCCCATTCATACTAACAACATCCTCACCATGACCTACCATGTGGACAAAACTTGCCCCATTCTGTGACCGCTCGTTTTGACTTCAGGTTGTTTTCTGTGTTTTCCAGTCGCACCAACAGCCGGGTTCGTACGGAGGGGCCGACGACACACAGTCCACAAACTCGGGCGGAACACCGGGGCCACTGGGAACACAGCCGTCACAGAGTGGCGACAACAACAGTGAAACAGGTACCCGATTCTAGGCTGCGCTGCACGCAAATAGGAGCGGCACAGACCACACCTTACCGTCTCTTCGTTTGCTCAGAGTAGGACTTTTCCCTCTTCTAGCTGATAGGAATCTACTTGAAAGTTTTACCCTTTCCAAAATAGTCCTTGTGGCCTGCATCAGTTAAGATTGTGTCTACAAAGTGTAGGTAAGTACGACCGTTGCTGTATTTATTGAGCCGATTAGGTGATGCACGATCAAAAAAAGAAGTTGAGTTGATCAATCGAGTGAAAGTAATCAGCAAAATTTATATGACCTGTTTGAAAGTGCTAAAGTTAGGTCCTGTGGGTGGCAGTACTTGTCCAAAAAAGTCTGCTAATCATGGCATGAAAACACAAGAGTTCAAAAGGTGAAATTTTTTCGGGCGTGCTTGTTGAAAAATCGACATCTCCGTGTCGGTGACGCAAGGCTGTTCCATGTGAAGAGGGTCACCGCAAGAAGGGTTCGGCTACAGAACATGTGCTCCTTTTGAGCTCCGTGCCACCTTTGGAAACAGAGAAGTTTGCACATACACTTCAGTGTACTCTAACCACAGGGCAGTGTCCAAACTTAACAGGGCTGAACAGGCTTCAAACCGTGGTTTGACATTTGTTACTAAAAGTGTGATTAGAAAGCATTTCCACAAGTATTTACTGGGAAAGTGAAAAGAAGAGTGTATCACTTTTTGTTTCCGTTGATTTTGAACACTGCACTGTGAATGTAAATAACTACCACCCATAGCAAAATGCACCCCAAATTTTCACCTTCGTAAGATGCTGCACGACATAAATTCAAGCAGGCCTTTCTTATTAAAGCACAACTGGTTTGAAAATGTTTTAATATTTATTCACTTGTAGGCTATGCTTCCAACTCTTTGCTGTTCGTAGTGTTTAGTTAGTGTAAGATAAAAGTTCTTATAATTCCAAGTATTTAATGTACAGTTGAAGAAAATGTATCATAGCAATATATTTTTAATATTACTCTTATCTATAACCCAGTTGATCTGTTGAAATGTTCTCCTGTAAACTTGCCAAGAACAAGGCCAATAAACATGGTTTTTCATGGCCGTTACATTTGTAGCTCTCTGCAGGTTTTTACACTATTTCACACCTTATTCCCTCCAACAGAACTCTGTGGAATGTGTAGCTAATGTGGCAGTACAGCCCCATAACCCTGATATGTAATACTGTCAGGGAGAGACATTTATCTAATTTTACTGCTGTGTAAAATATGGAGTGAGCTGTTGTGCAGGTTTTCTTGTAAAAGATGTGTGAACGTTTGCAGTCTGTGGGGTGATAACTTAGTGTAGTATGAAGCCGTAACCTCCACTATTAGATCACAGCTTAGTCTAAATCAAATTGAAATTTATTTGCGTAAACCTGATCCTTGTAAGTTGGCTGTGGAACCTTGTATTTTTCTGGCCACGGAGCCTAACAAGCTAGCATATTTGGTTACTATCCCAGACTCTAAACATTAATTTTATCAAAAACTGTTACAGTACTAATTTGAAATCCCCTGGAGACAAGTTAGTTAGAAGTAAGCCCAAACAAATAGCCGTATTCCTACAATATTACTTATCAGACAGACTATGTTTGATGTAGGAGGTCGGAAACAAATTCCACGACACAGTTGCGCCGTTTATCGTCATGCTGGGAATATGGCGGCTGGCGGTTCGAAGCCCGTTGTCGAGATTCACAACCAAACACATTCGTCAAGCAGCCTACATAATGAAAAACTGTGCTTTTCAGTATTACGTTGCACTGA
This sequence comes from Branchiostoma floridae, assembly GCF_000003815.2. Classification (NCBI taxonomy): domain Eukaryota; kingdom Metazoa; phylum Chordata; class Leptocardii; order Amphioxiformes; family Branchiostomatidae; genus Branchiostoma; species Branchiostoma floridae. The sequence goes on from NC_049979.1 coordinate 8,554,119, forward strand.
CCTTTGCCATCACAGCCCCGATTAATCTTTAAAATTTCGTCCAATTATGCAAATCGGTTTCGCAAAGTAAAATTGGAGCTGTGTCCACACATTTGGCACCTCATTTTTCGTGGGTTATGTGGAAGGATATTAAATATCCATACCCTGGAAGGTCGACAATCAAACTATCCGTACAGTCATTTCTCAAGCAAACTGCATTTATTAATCATTTACCAACGAAACAATCGTATCTGTAAAAAATGTGAGCCGCTCTGTTGGCCAACAGCTCTGTTGTGGCTCGGTAAGCCGGGTCGTGTTTTCCAACTGTCTGAGCAAAGGTTGCTCCTTTGCAGGGAGAAGAAAGAAGGAGGGGAGAAATTCGCTAGCGTCAGGGGGCACAGCCAAAGGCTTGTCCAAATGGCCGGTCATTTATCATCCTAAGCTGGTTTGCGTAGGGGTCATTATACCAGGGGTTTGTGTGTAAAATTGGTTTTGTGGTCCCAGGGAGAAGCTGCACTGCATTTTAATGATGCGAATGGGGGAGAATGGGCGAAGGAAACCGCCCGGTCCGCCATGTTGGGGAACGTGTCGAACAGAACCGGGCGTGGGGATAATGGGGACACAGCAACACAAGTAGTCGGGTTGTCCTGTCTAGCCATCACTTGATGTGGCAGCTAGACAGCAAGGTCTCGCGACAGCAGTTAACACTGTCACATCACAGGGCTGTCCCAATTTGACTTCCACTAATATATCTTCCCCAGGATTCCACTAGACAGAAATGACAGCAGCTTTAAAATATGAGGGGGCCATAAATTTGTCTATTTAGGGCAGCCATCTTCAGGCCTGGCCGCCAGGACAGGCAGTAGCCACTGAGATAAACCCTCTGTATTTGCTCTGCCCTCAGTGCCAGCCATTAGAACAAATTGTAGTATCAATCTTTAAGGCTGACCAGCCAGCAGTAAAAGTGCTAGGGGAGGGGTGAACTTTTGAACTGCCTGAAATCTCCTCCTCCAGGGGATAGTTAAGGGCCTGGCCAGAGATAGAGATGAGTGTTCTCCCTGTACAACATCCTGTGTCAAGCTTTAATCCTATCTGCACTTTCCTCTAAGCCAGCTTTATGCTTCCAGGACCATTTGAGGTGGTAAGCACAAGCAGTCTCTTCCCAAATGATCGACTTGTGTCCCCAAAAACTTTTCTTGATTTTTGAATATTTTCTTAGATTTTTGCCTTTTAACTTAAAAGCATGGTGCTTTCATTATTTGTCTCATTTTATGCATTCTTATCTGGTACCCATGGTTTTTTGGAGATTTTGGTAATGGCAGGCAGGGTTGCATCTGCTGACAGAACAGATTTTGATGTATGGGGCCATTTTCTAACTCCCCTGTGAGACACTTTGCCCCCTCCCACCTCCCAGCTTCCCCAGCCTCCTACTTTATACATTAGTGTATTTGCTTTTCAGTTAAATTTAACCTACATGCACAAGATGTTATTTTTTAAAGCCTATCCCCAGCTGTAAATTAGTTCTTTTTCTGTAGCTAATGCACCTATAAAGCATGGTAGCTGTGCCATTGTTTAGCAGAATAACATCCTATTCATCCTCTCTTCCAATTCATCTTTCTCCCTTCATTTTGAAGAGGTTTGCAGAATTCCCACAACGGCTTCAGAAAGGAACTCTCATTTGCAGCTGTTGGCACTCTAGGCACTTATCTTTTGCAAAAATGAAACAGAAAAGATTCCCTGCATTGAGGTGAAATCCCCCAATCTTATCCTTCCCAGCCTGATTAAGAGCAGATAATCATTAATCATTGCTGTGAGCCATGCAGGCCCTGCACCCTTCCCCCAGTTTGCCCTTTTCCACCAGGGCAAGAAAAATGACTCAAGATGCCTTGAAAGTTTCCAGAGATAGAAACTGCAGATAAGGGTGGGTTCTGTTACACCTAAGTGACAGTGTTTAACATTTTGTCCTTCCCAGCTGGGTCTAGAGGTGGCGCTGGGCAAGAGCAAAAAAAAAAAATGATGCCCTCAATTTGTAGCCAGGCTTGATGTTGTTGTGATCTTGTTGAGTTAATCTACTCCACAAAGAAAGCACCTTGACTTCCCTTTGCCCTAGGAGGCACGACCCCACCTTTGGGCACTGCCAGAACACTTCCAAGCATGGGGCTGGAGAGTGGTGAATAATTCATTTGCTCAGTGGGGCTGATGTTTTGTGTACTTCAGAGCAGATTAATCAATGTCAAGAAGGTAATTTTTCTTCTTGTTGAAGCTCCGCCCCCTGCAATATTAGCACATGTTCCAAGTGCCTTATCTGGCGAGCTCAGGACCTAGGCCCTTTGGAAACAAACAGCAGGTCCCCTGCTCTGGTAAAATGTAGGGCAACATGGCAGGCACTTGGGGCAAGGCAAAATCCGCTTTTGGGCCAGAAGTGGGGATAAGAGCCCTGTCTTTTCCTCTCGATTGCCTGGCAGGAAATAATAATGTTTGTTTTTGACCCCATATCAGTTGCACAAGGGGAAATCATTCTGATGGTAAACCTGTCCAGCTTGATTCGGCGAAAAGGGATTACACAAAGTAATGAGGTTCTTCAACTTCTCAGCCCACTGGAGGACGGGATTTCGGCTCCGTCTCATGTCCGTGGCACGAGAGGTCTCAGGTCGCGGCATACGGAAGTTCCCAGCCACTTCAGACCAGTAGCGTTGCCCACACGATAAACATTGGGTTCTGCTGGAGTGTTCATTCAAACATGAAACGGAGTATGATTTCACCCTCTCTGGCCCAGGTGAAGCTCACTCTGCCCCCAGCTCACTGAATGGCATGTTTCGTTTTGCCTGACTTGTTCTACAGGGTGTTGTACAATGGGGTGCACAGGCGAAGAGGGCAGGGCAAGGGTGTTAGACACCAAAGCAGCCATTAGGAAGGGGCTACTAATCCTGTTAGCTGGTCATCGCACCCATGTGAATTGGGGAAAAAGTGAACATATTACACAAGTTTTCACACCTTGACACAATCGGATTATTTCAACCCAAGTAAACTCTGCCTGGGTGACAACAGTACTGACTCCCTGCGGAGTTTATGGACTTGCCAGTTTATGGTCCTCCAGAGAAGTCAACAGAACTGTCTGTCTCCTCAGCAAGACAAGAATCTGCCACAAAACATGGGCAGAGCACTTGTCATTTCCATAACAACACACTCCATGTGTCTGTGGGCACCATAGTTTTATACAGTCTAATCCAGAGTGTGTAAAACTGTCACTTTCCTTTTTTTATCACTTTCTGTTTGTCTCTCATTGGGTTTGAGTTGCTCCAGATTTAGGTAAATGAAAAGTCTCATGACAAAAAGCTGAGAAAATATAATTTTTATTCTTGGTTTGAAAAGATTTTTTAAAAACATTACATGCTGTATGTGCTAGTGGCTTATTTGATTTTCACGACATCTGTAACAACTAGCAGTTCATTTTATTATCATTTTTATTTACAAAAGAAACAGTCCAAACCTTCAATATTGGTACCAAGAACATTATTATTATGTTATTCTGCCATAAAGAATTGTTGAAAAGTGTGAAACCACTGATTGTTTGCTTCCGACTTACTGTAACACGCACCGTTTTATCAGTATTGCTGACAAAATTTTTTTCCTGAAAAAGTGATTTCTTTCTACCAGCGTTTCAGTCAAACAAACCCTAATGACTGGAATCCGTGTGCAGTGGGCTGGCTTAGCTCTTCCACTTCACTGCTTATAACAGTAAAACAGTTAAGGTTATGTCGCTTCTTCTTTCTTTGAAATTGTATTTATCTCTCCCTATCTGTGGTTTGCCTGTGTTTGCAGTACTTCCCCCTTGTTACCTGTTCTAATTTATTTTGGGGCCTTGCTTCCTGGCGGCAATTTTAGCGGTTCATTATCTTTTATTTGGAGGGTTTCCCTTATCAGGAGGAAAGTAATAATGGGAAATTCTCCAGTCGGTCTTTATGGGGAATCATTTTGGTTTGGTCTTGTTGCAGGGCATTTGTTGGATAGGTTGTTCTGTGGTGGTAGATGGGCCTTACACTGCACTCCACCACCATTCACATCTATCTACATCACAAGGGAAATTCGTCACTTCTTATCGCGAATCTCGGATTCGGCGCACATAGTCGTTGCTTTCTACTTTGGGAGCGGGTTACACCGATATTCACATACAAAACATAATTCCTGAAATCCCTGGGATGCAGGGCCCGGAATGTGACTTTGGGAAAACACAGAGAATTCAATTAAAATTCCCCCTCATTCCTGCCATTGTGTGGGAACTAATATTTTGGAGCGATAATTCTGAGTACAGATTTCATCTTGGTTCATTTGTGACATTAATTCTGGCTATGATGGGTTTAGAGCTCCCAGTGCAAACATTAATCATCTGGCAATACTGCACCAAGAAATATCTCCAGCCAGAATGACAAAAAATAACTATAAGGTAATAATAGGAAACACTTAGCTATATCCTTCAATTATTTTTATTAGCCGGCCGTGACAGCCTAGGCAAGATTTATGACTCCCCTGCTAATCCTTAATAGAAAACTGGGGAAATAAAGGGGCATAATATCCTGCATATCCTCGGAATAATCAGGCACAAAATAACGCCTAACTCTTTTTCATGAACTTAGTTAATGAAAGAGCAAACTAATCCCGGGCAACATTTCATTGCGGCTCCTACTGGACAGTTTCGGGGATTGGCTTTGTATTAAGACACATGGGGTGGCAGCTTGGCGGACGGCTGCATTAGCTCGTACGGGCAGGGATCTAAATATTACATTTTTATAGCGTAGCTCATTCGCCTCCATCATGGCAGCGGCCACCCCATAAACTTCACTTTATTAACTTTTGCAATTATTGCGGGAAGGAACAAGCTGTCCTGTGTCGCGCACACTCCCTTGAATATATTTAGTGGGCAAGGACATTGCGGGCAATAAATATCGTGGCGAACGCAAGATTCCATCTGACGGCGGGAGTCGGAAGACAGCCATCGCAGCCCACTTTATATCCTGTGGCAGACAGACTCGCCATATTATCAGAATTGACAAATAAAGATGGAAGTATTTCTTCCCTTTCCTTGTCATGTTGGCAGGCCATAAATTATCTATGGACACTTTATATCAAAAATGTTTGAATTAAATATTTACCGCAAAATGTGTCTGAAATTTGAGGTAATTTTCAAGTCATAAATCTTCTGTGGGAGAGTTGGGCCTCAGTGACAATAATGGATGGCGTGGCCAACACAGGGTGGCATTTCCCTCCATTAGATTGAGCCAAAACTGTAAAAATTAATGATACAAGAAATTTGTTCTCCGCATATGACTGTGGAAAAAGCGGCATTGATGCACCTCTGCATTTAAAAGATAGTCAGCGGGAGATGGCGGTGCACGAGAATAGCAGAAATCAATTTTTATTGCAGCACAACAAGACAGAAGACACCACTTGAAGAACATGGTGCATAATTCAGCTTATGTGGGCATTTGCAGGATGGTTGGAAGTTAGAATTATTGCTAAAACTTAACTGGCTTATGTTGCTGGCTAGTGTCGATGGCATGGATTTAAGCTGTTTTCATGGGTGTTAGAGTGTATGTTATGTGCTGTGTAAAAGCAAGGGTCTTGTTATTTTGACATGTACTTCACAGTAATGGGCTCAGCCCTGGCTGCCCGAGGCCATACCGTTTCGTCATTAGCCTTGTCCCCTTTGAAAGTTTCCTACGGCACGGTAAATGCATGAAGAATAGTTTGATGTAAATTTAGTTTACCGGAAAGTCTATTTCTTGATACATTTTTCGTTTATGTGAAGCCGGCTTTCTGGGGTCGCTATGAAGAAGTCATGCCAAATTGCCAAGCATTTCTGTCAATGACACGACTGCTGGAACACATTTGCCAAATGGCAAAATTTGCCCGAAAATGCCCACTCTAATCTGCCATAAAACAGGCCCACATTTAGCCAACTGCGCTATTTGTCTTCCGGAGGTGTTTCATAGAGGAGAAAGGGAACGGCACAGAGGTACTTATATTATGTTCTAATAGGTTCGGAAAGGTTACAGGGATTCTTGGGAGGATTTGGGGCTTTCAGCCTGGCTCTAAAGGAGACACATATGGAGAGGGAATTAGAAAGGCAATGAAATATGGAAAGCATTATCGGGATAGGCAGCGTTCTATTAATGTATATTATTTATCTGGAAGGAGGAGAAAATGGGTTTGAAGAATGTTTCTATTGACAGAGAATTCGGCAGTTTGGACACGAGCTCAGTAGTCCCATGACAAGTGACTTTGATGAAAACCATCCAGCCAGCCATCCAAAGTGAAATTTTTTTTTATTGAAATGCTAGGACAGAAAGAAGGACTTTTTTCTAGTGAAAGAGCACAGGACATTTTTACTTTTGTATCGACCAAAAGTGTCCCAAGGAAAGTGTGCAGGCAGTGCTGTTTTGGGCCGAAACATTCACGGAATTCCACACACACGTTTTAGTCTTCTCACACCAAGCTGGTTTGGACTCATCTTGGTTTGCACTATTTTTGGTGGGGTCATCAGGAATAGCCCCAGCTGGGTTCAACCAGAGTTCACCAGCCCAGGCCTTACATTTATTTTTTGTGCCGCAATCATGAGAAGATTCTCTGGAATCTGGTCCTAATTCTGCACACAGCGATAGGGTCAGGTTGTGAGCCTCAGACTTTAGATAGAGGACCTCTGCACGTGTTGTCTGTGTATGTGTGCGTGTGTGTTAGATAGAAAGTGAGAGAGAGTATGAATGCTTGTGTGCATGCTCTAAGAACAAGCTAGACTGAATGAAGTTCAAGGCTGTAGCCAGCAACACAAGCCAAAATTACTCAAGAACTATGTGCAATCCAATCATCATTTACCCCACATGTCACTGGAGTTTGCACTGTAGGAGTGTGGTTCAAACTGGGCCCAGCTATTTCACAGGAGGACTCCAGATATCTTCATAGTTGTTTTATGATAATATAACAAAAAAAGGTCCAACAGACCACCCTGTTTCCCTCTATAAGCCCTGAGCAAATGCTCCCAAATCATTTGTCAACCCTTGGTTGCTAGGAAGGATAAGATAAATAGGTACGTTGTCAGACTAAACAAAATTGGTCATATATTCAGGGAAAATTTGTCATGTCAGGAGAAGGTATAAATATAGTTAAAGGTCAGCTGAAAGGCTGGAAGGGATACATTATTGATACTTATGTAGCTTAAATCTATGTCAGTTTGCTGTGCAGGAGGGTTACATCATAACGGAAAAGGCATTACACAAGAAAGCCTGTCCTCTTACTGACATTTAGTGTCTCGATTAATGCTAGACCCGGAAGCAAGCAGTGTCTGTGCATGTTGGTGTTCTTTCTTGTATTCTCTAAAATATGTTTTATAGCACCACTTCTCCGCTGAATCACGAGATACAAAATTATAGATATAACGTTATAGATACATATGACTTAAACCGCGCTGTTTTTCATGAAAGATTCTTTCCCACTCAACTGTATAATCAAGCTTTCCAAAGACCCTACACAGTGTCTGAAAGAGGCTTTTTTAAAGGTTGTCAGTTATGAAGATTAATGTTGCCATGAGAGTGTGTAAAATATAGCGAAAACGCAAAGTCCGTCGTCCCCAGCGCTCGTGTGATTGTGACCCTTGGAATGAAGACAGCCGCCATTTTGATGCAGTATTATGGGATATACTGTGCCAATACGATCACCATTTGTACCCCAGCGCTGCAAACGTAGAAAAATGTAAGCTGAATTATGTCCCAATAAAACAGAAACTGTCCTTCAGCACTGCGTTAAACTAGAAGCGGATTGTGAGGGCAGTTTGTGTGGATGACAGTTGGGCAGGGTGGCCGTGGCTCCGGGGCCCTGCTTCTACAGCGTAGGTGATAAATGACGGAGTATTGTTGGCCCGGGGACTGACAACAACACAGCCTAGAGGGAGGGAGCGGGATGGATGGTGCGGAGGTCACATTCTGCTCATGTAGAGATACATACTGACCCCTTCATCCCTTTTTCTTTTCCCCTTTTGCAGATGGGGGGATTGATAACAGCATAGGATCAGGCGAAAATACGGGAGATGAGGGGGATTCGGACAAAGACAAGAAGAGACAAAAGAAACGGGGAATTTTTCCCAAAGTCGCCACAAACATCATGAGGGCATGGCTTTTCCAACACTTAACGGTAAGTTCTTGTTCTTTGTACCTGCGGTAGGTGTGAATTTTTCCATGGGTTTGTGGGGGATTTGGGTAATTTGAAACACGTTGCAGGTGCACAGGAACGGTAATACCCCAATCTTACCTCCCGCAGCAAGGCATCAGCAATCCTACAGATTTAAGGAAATTGGTCCATAAATAAAACTCTCCACAAGACGAGAGCGATGCCAAAAATTCTTGCAAAAGCTCTGCAGGGTAAAACCCCACGATGAGCCACCATGCCTGTATCACAAGGCTGGATATTAAGACAAGAAGTTTTGTTTCACCAATCCCACCAAGTTAAAATATTTTTGCTTCAAGTGGTATGAAAATAAATCCCCCTCTCCCCATAGTGAATTGGAGACTTGGCACTTCTAAGATGTCTAACCAAATCTAAGCTGAGTAAAACGAACTCATTGTTGGCTTTCACAAGTCCAGGAAAAATATGCATACTTGGATCTCGGAAAGACTTTGAGGATTTCCTGGCAGACTTATACTGGAAGAGACCTGCTCCACTGTTGTTGTCTTTACGAACAGGGAAACTGATCTCTCTGAAAAGAGGCTTAGAAACAAAACCACCAACTTGATGTTACAGCCAGGGCATGTAGAGCTTATGCCGTACACTATCATTACTCTCTCCCCAGGAAAACACAAAAAATAATTCTTTTGGCATTCGTTCTTTTCTGGCAAGCTTGAAATGAATGAAGAATGTTTCAATACAAATTGAATTCTGCATGGAAAGAAACAGATCCCTTGAAACACATTTTGACCACATTACCAACTTGATGCAGTTCCTGTGCTATTGAAGTTTTGAATGCGCTATAAACCCATGCAGTATTCCAACATTCATGCATTCTTCTTCAAGAGAAAGTGATGGATGCTTGTGTGGATCACAATCTCCACAGTGCCAAGGCCCCAGTCAGCCTACTGAGGGGTACCTACACATGACAAATATGCACAATACTTGAAAAGTGGCAATTTGTCAGATTTAGCTATTTTTTGTGACATCCTTACTCTGACTGATGAGGGTCCAATCTCCACACGACAGGTAGCGACCCCAGAGTTATCCATCTTGGGCTTTCCCAAATCCTGCTGTTTTGGCCATTACCAGTATTTATTGCCTGTCGTCCTGTCTGATCAGCCATACCAAAATACTGGCTGCTTCTGTGTGACACGCAGAAATTCTTAGTGTTGTTGTTTTTCACCAGTGACCAGATCAGCTGAGAACTATTAACAACTAACCTTTTTATAAAGAAGAAATTAATATCAATCCCTGTGGTATTTTTTACCAAACTATTACAAAGAGTAGATCTTAGCATTTAGTTTTAATTTGGCATCATTCAAGAAGAATCATTAGGTTAATGATTTAGGTTAATGATTGACCAACTTCTCCCGAGCTCTGTTCTTCTGCTAAAAATACTCCTCTCCTCCTAAAGGCCATTTGCACTGGAGCAATAATGTATTGTTATTGCAGTCCATCAGAATTTACTGCTGAGTTTATACAAGAAATTATTTGGTTTTGGAACTGTGGTCTGGGGCTGTAAATCAGGGAAATGTAAACCAAGCCAAATCTGCTACTCCTCCTGCCCACTGTGTGACAGCCAGGATGTAAATCTACTGCTTCAGTGTCACTCAAGGAGACACCAGTAAACACACTATTTGTTAATAGAGGCAATTTTCCATATATGTAATAAAATTACAACGCAGCAAGCAGATAAAAGCATGGAGTAAATCAAGAGTCCCAGTGCCCCCATACACACTGACTAAGGGATAACCTTGTGTTATTTTTCTTCCAAACCACAAATCTGTCTGGCGATATGCCGCCCGTCATGTGGTCAACTGTCCACGGCCTGTCACTTCCAGACCACCAATAAACAAGAAGGATTGGTCAGTTGGCACTAATTTTTCCTTTGGGGTGGGCTTTTTTCCATAAATTTTCTTGACAGAAGAAACTGTCAGGGGCAGCCCTCTATAAAAATGATGAAATATGCAGTTGTCAGGGCAATTTTTCAGTGGCTGCCAGAGTGCTCTGAGGTTTCCAGTAGTTATTTTGTCATCGTAATTTCCAATCATGCGACATGTCAGTAAATAAAACACATGATTGTCTGAACTGAAGGGTCTATGATTTCCCCAGCTGAGTTTATGGGCAATAAGATAACCATACTTTACATTGGCGGCCCTCGCATTAAATTGTTTGAAAGTTTTACAGGTCGGCTGCCATAACATGCCAGCTATGCATGATATGTTCTAATGTAGCTACGGCTCTTTTGGGTAGCACATTTTACGTTTAAGTTAGCAGGAAACAGCTGTAGCAGCCCGATAAAATATAGCACAATAACTGCTTAAGGGTAGAAAAGCGACCCACCATAAATCTTGATTTGTCAAAATACTTGAAATTGCCTGGACAGGCTAGCCCACTGGGGGCAAAAGTGCAAGGTATATGGAGATGTTTTACCAAAGTGACATAAGTGACGCGTGTTATGATGACGATGACAACTATCTTTTGCCAGTGTCAGTTTTTGACAACACATTGTCGTAAACCAGCACATAAGTCTGTCAGAGGGTGTCACTTAGAAAAGGCTGTGCTGTGCCACCATAACCTGTATTTGCCCTCTGCTTGGCCGGACAAGCAAGATAATCATACAGCATTTCTGTCAGCTGCACCTGTCAGCCACATTTGGAGGGCAAGCCATCGAAAGATGCCAGTGCCTTGGTTCAGATTGCAGGGGCTGAGTAGCTTTTGGCGTGGGTTTGTTTTTCGTCAGACCTGTCGCACTTGTTTGTGCTTCCAAATTTACTCGGCCGTTACGGCTGTCCTCTGCATGACCCCATCCCCGCATTCCTCATTCATGCTTAGCACAATGAGCACACAGCCTGGGGTGCTGTTTGCTGAGCTACAACAGAAGAAGGGACCCCAAAAGGGGGATGACACTGCAGCCTGCCGGAACTTCTGTCTCCAGTCTAAGCCCCTTCAGTGACAAGGCTAATTTTCCCCACAAGGAACCATAAATTTCGCCCAGACCCAACATCCCGCTGCCTGTTGAATCAGTTGATTGAAATATGGCGAATTTGTCTTTGTTGCTAACTCTGTGCTTTGCTGCAGAAAAACAAGACGTGGCCACCATGTTTGTGTGGGATACTTGTGAGGAGACTTAATGTCAACTCTAGCTATAGAGCTGTGGAAGATGAATGGTCTTACGTCAGAGATGTCAACAGAGTTCAAACAGAACTGTCCCATGGTTTATTATCTCTAAATAAGACAGTTCCCAACTGTTCTCTGAACTGTTAAGACAACAGAAAGAAGAAATATTGAATATTAGCACGAGGCTACTTCACAAAAACATACCTCCTGTCACATTCAAAGATCTAAGTGCAAGAAGATATCAAAAATTCACACAATATGATCTTGAAGTACTAGCTACATGTACCCCAGAGAGAGAAGATATGCAACACATCTTTTGACGACCTATTGTTTTGCAGACCTTGGTTTGGCACAATACATCAGCGAACAAAGACCGAAGCTGTCTGCTTTGAGAAGAACAATACGCTGGCGGGACACATATAACATAGTCAAATTTGGCATTCTATAAAAAAATCTTGGTGTAGGTCCTTCAATACAAAACAGTCGCAGAATTCTGAGCGACTAAACCTTTCTACCATCTTTCACAATTTCTCAAGAAAATGTCCATTTTGAGTTGTGAAACAGCAATGTATTGAATAATAATGTCTACTACATTGTGGTGTCCTGTACCATTATTGCATGTATGTCAGGCGGCCCAAGGCAGAAGTTGTCTGTCATCTTTCCTTTGTTCACTCAGGCTTGGCTTTTGGCCCTTAAGCTCTGGTAATTAGTGTGATATTCATTCCAAAGTGATTAGCGTATCATCATGTTCAACCAAAAGTCAGACAGGCAGTGGCCATGGCAGAATACCGTGCTTCCTTTCTCAGCCGGCAGCAGTGGTACACGTGGTCTGCCGTCTTCCAGCATTATTCCGCTGTTAACATCACAGTCAGTAAAAGCACCGTAAATAGTAAATAGCAGCTATGAAAACTGACAGCCTAAACCGTGATCTGTTGAAGAGTATTACTGGGGAATATGGTTAACACTGGGGGACAGTAAATGGCAGTAAAAAGACAGGTAGTATAGACTGCTAGCCAGACATGCGAGAAGACTTACGATCTTACTTGGACACAACCATAGGTCATGGCAGTGAAAGTTAATTTTCCTGGCTTTACGAAGAATTTATACAGATCCTGCTGTATTGTACCAAAATCCTTATGCTCTACTCCATGTGCCAAGTGACAGACAAAACAGTCATAACCCCTTACCTTTATGAGGTATTGCATTTTTATGGACTGGTCGAAAGAAGTGTATGTCAATGGTAAATGATGGCCACCATTAGGCTAGGTTTTATCTGAACAAACTGGCGGATTTCTTCAAGGACCGAAGAAACGTCCCCACGTAGACGTTTCGGGCGCACCGGATTTTTGTTCCAAAAATTGTGGATTTCATGAATTTTGTGGGGTAGGCTTCTGCGTTGACCTTGATTTGCGTTTTCCCTTTTCGGGCGACATCTGGGGCTCGGAGTCGGCCATGATGGATGGTGCCTTGTATACAAGCTGACAGGCTGGGATGCCAACATGGCGGCCCTGGCCAGACAGCTAACGGCTTTGCTGCCCTTGGCGGGGCTTTGGTTCTGTCTAGTTGTGGTGTTTGGTTAGTACTGCGGCCATGGTCCATTAGAGCAACACTTCATGCCAAACCTATCTGGAAAGTGCTGGTAGCACAAATATTTATAGGCCACAAATAAACAGCTAAAGGTAAAAACGGCTATTTATTAAAGAAAGGTGACAATACTATACGAAGTCCTACATCCCTGGCTAGGCTACATTGTCAGGCTTTGTAAAGAGATGGGGAGGGTGTGTGTTGCCTGTTGACTCTGTGCAACAACAATTTGCAATCCAAATAAACACATTATGGAGAATATTTGTTTGTTTGGAGCAACCTTTACCAGAATTGCCTGTTATTTTCTCATCAGACTTTTATGTGGGAAGTTGATAATACTAATGAATATGGTTCGCTGACCCTTACCCCCTAGGCCTATGCGTCACCAGGTATACAGAGTGGCCAGAGAGCTTTAGTGAGCCTCATGCCCTCATTGCCTTAGCCAGGCATATTTGGGGCTGGGTCTGGCAGAGTGAGCTCAGCTCCCCAAGTCCCACAGGTGATTTGTCATGATCAGCAGGATTTGCCAGGGTTTCAACATTGGTGGATACCCTGTCACACAGGCATTCACAATGCACCAGTTGTTCCATGCTTAATCCAGCAGGGGAGGGGTTTTAGGAGCTAAAAATCTCAGGACTAGAGAGGGCAGGGAGAAAAATGCCAGGCCAAGTTCGGGATGGGCCACTGACTTGGGCCACTGAAAGGTGGGTGGTAATGATGCATGGCAAAGTGTGGACCATGGCCACTGCACACTCCTAGCTGCCACCAGGCTGGGATAAATGGACCATTATTATTAATGTCTAGCAGGGGGACAGGGGGAGAAAGTCACTACTCCCAGTGTTTATTGACTCAAGGCAGGCAAGCAATGAGTTTTCCCACCCTCCAGAAGCAGCCACCCTCCATCACAGTGAGGACAGCCAGTGGCTCTACCTCCCTGGAAGTTTCACCTCTTCCTGACACCAACCTGATCCCTCCACACTTAATCCAGCCAGGCTCCATCTAAACCAGTCTCAGAGATTATCTTCATGATAATAATCTATCAATTAGGTGCTAAATCCTACTTAATCTGCATAGCCCCGAAATAAACAATGAAAATAAGCCTGATGCTCTTTGAAGAGGTCTGAAAATCAAAATCAGACCACTTACTGTTTGAAATTTGGCTGCTCTAAAACCTCAGGATGATTAATAGCAGGGATTAGTGTGTCTGGGTTTCTCAGTGCCCTAAGATAGAAATATTTCTCCCATAAGATGATTAAGCAAATAGATACATGTAGGTTACTGAAATGAAACTATATACACAATTCCCAAGGAGTGGAAACAAATCTGTTTTTTTCCCCAGTTCTTTTACTTATCAACTGACAAACCAACACATCAACCAACCAACCAACAATCAACCAGCAAACAAGCCAACAAAAAATGCATCGGCCATTTAGCACTAATAGTCGATGTAACTATACACTGTGTGCTGAAGAAAGGGGTGTCTGCCTAAAATACTCGGAAGACAGAGAGTAACTTGTACAGAAGTGTATTCGCTTGGCTGCCTGAACAGAATACACATGCATACCCAGAATCACTGTCTATTGTTGGAGGTGGGAGTAATAAGAGTGAGGTGTGGCCCCATACAGTTCTGTGGTTTTCACAAGTAGGTACCAAGAGTCTCTGATGATGAGAACAGAGTCCATAAAACTTTTGAGGCGGAACATGGTAGCATCCCTGGGTCAATGGCTGGCTACCATGGCACCAAGGTCTGGGTACAGAAGCATCCTGTTCACAATACACCTCAGCCTGCTGCAAGCTGCTTCCTGTGGTGCCCAGCTTTTCCCCTCCCAGGCGATCTGGAAAATGTGAGCAATGCTTGACGTTTGTATATGCAGAGGGTCAACTGTGCCGACAACAGACGGTTCGAGCCTTGGTCCTAGTGTGGGAGACCAGGGAGACAGAGTTGGTTACCTAGAGGGATGGACATGACAGTTCCAGTTAACTTTTGCTCAGCATGGCTCAGCATCCCATCTGTAGAGCCACTCAAAAGACTTGGTGAAGGGTAGGCTGTCTCCCACTGTACCTTTATTAGCAAGAGTTGTGTTGAAAGGCTGTTGAAGTCAGTGGTTTGTGTCAGGGGGTTTTTAGGTGTTGAGTGTGGAAATAAACTTGTCGGAATAGTTGAGATGCTTGAGCATGCTCCCCACTGGTCCAGTACCAGTCCAGTAGCCCGGATGCTTGACCGATTGCTGACCCCAACGCTTGAAGTATTCAGCCTGAAGGGAGGCAGAAATTCAAGCAGGCCCTTTCAAAAGGGGGACTGTTTTTCTTGAAGGGTGGGCATAGAGATGAAATTGCCCATTACGATCACAATAACAATGGGGCCCCAGCTCCTGTGACCGGCAGATGACCCCTGCATTGGAATGTAAAGCAGAAGCTTGGGGCCTGCCAAGCCCATCCAAAAGAGGTTCAGTTGGCTCCTTGGAGACCACATTTGGACCTACCCTGTTGCTGGGCCCAAGCTTATCACCACAGCTGTGCTGGCTGTGTTGGGAAAGGCTGGGACTCCAGAGACCCAAACCGACCCCCTCTTATCAACAGAGGAGATGCAAGGGTCATTAAAATGAAACTCAAAACTTTTCTCAGATTGAAACAAGTTCCTTTCAAAACAATGGCACACCCTGTGCCCTCAAGCAGGAAGACTGCCATCTAACAGCCCTGATTTGCCCAGGAGATAAAAACCCGCCCAATTTCGTCCATGCATGACCAAGCCATACAGCTAAAGCCTTTTCCTGACTCCACTAGTCAGACAAACTCCTGATTAGTGAAATGGAGGAAACTTGAGTTAAAACAACACAAACAGACAGTGTTTAAAGTAGCCAGTTTCAAGAGATGGGTTAGCACAGAAAACAAGGAAAGTACTTAAAACCTACTCTATCATGATATAATCTGATAGAGGATATAAACACAGTAGAAGATTGAGAGCCTGATGGTCATCTGGAACCACAACTTTACAACCTCCATTGACAGTATTGAGTAGTCTATATGACATATTTTAAGTGGAAAAGGCCTCTAACTGAACTAACAGTACACATCTTTGCAAAGGCTACCTTCAAAAGTTTTTTGTTTGTTTGTTTATAGCTGAAAAAAAATGATAAGACATCTGTGCTACTGCTAGGGCTTCCTATCAAGTTTTTCTTGCATTCCAAGTATGCATTTGACTTACTGACCCCAGAGATCAAAAGCTGAGGTCTGTGCACCATTACCATAGCTAGCATGCTTCTCTAAAGTTTTAACACACATCAAAAGGCTCTGTCTCCCCCTCCCATTCACTCTCTTGTTAGCTCTAGCGTCAGGCCAACTTGCAGCACACAAGGTGGAAAGTTTGAGCAGAGTCTGCAGGGCTCGGAGAACGAGACACAAATAAGTGCCCAATATTGGCTCACCGTGTTGACCATGTGTAAACCTCCCTGGGGGTGGTTGACGTAAGTGAAAAGCAAACTTGTGCATAAAAAAGAGACTAGGATAAAGAAGTTTGATTAATGGAATTAACAGTTTTTCATTTGGCTTTGTTGCGGAATGTCCGCCCGGTTTGAAATTGGCTGAAGCAGCAGCTGTCATGACACGGACACAAGGCCAAGATCGATGAATCTGTAAATATGTCCGATTCTTGTTCCATTTAGCCCGATCTGAACATGTTGGTTTGAATCAGGTAGTCCAATGAAAGGCATGGTAGAATTTGGAATAAAAGTTACTGAGTTTGTTCTTAGAATGAAGAAACTCACAAGTGCTCCCTTAAAAAAAATGTTTTATAAGAGCAAGATTTTGGAGGGATACTAAAGTTACTCGTTTGACAGAAACTAGTCACAGAAACTAGTGATTACAGGTGCTCAAAATTTTCTGTGATGTCATGTGGTCTGGAGACACATTCATAAAGATTGCATTTTAACTTGTAAGTTGTAGCAAATACCAATGAATAAGTATTAATACATTATATTTCTGTCCTTTAAATGAAGAGTCAAAATTACTTGTGTCATAGCCTCCATTTTAGAATACGTTCTTATGTTGCCTGTTATCCAGGATTTTGCGACTCCAGTTACATATGGATCATTTGCCAACCTATATAAGCATGTCTTGTACAATGTAAGAATATGCTTTTTATCATAGCCTAGAGGCATGGAATGAAGTAATGTCAACAGTGAATTTCTTCGGTTCTGAAGACTAAGAAAAGACCATTTCACTACTTACTGAATTATTTTTGTCCCCATTTGCATTGTAGACGGCAGACTAATATAATACATCAAGCCCCACTTGATCTACTTTTTCACAAGAAATATCCTCAAATTGATCTAAGGAACCTAGCAGTTTGCTCCAAATGTCATGCACAGAGATAACTAGCTTAGTTTGTTCCAAATGTTTTGCACAAAGATAATCTTTCTTTTCTTTTCTCCACAGCATCCATATCCCTCAGAAGAGCAAAAGAAGCAGCTAGCACAGGACACAGGACTCACGATATTGCAAGTCAACAACTGGTAAGAATATTTTATTTGACTATTTTGTACCTAAGATTTTGAGTAAGTAAATGTTGCGAAATATTCAGTACCTGTTTGAATTGATACCTCATGCACTTTGTACATAGTAGTAGTGTGCCTACTGTGTTACTCCACTTCTGTGCAATTCATCAATTGGGAATTAGGCAGATAAGGAGGTAAAGATTTTCAGTAATGTTGACATCATATGATATGATGTTTCCAACAAATATCATTCTTTGGATTGAGATATAACGTAAAGGGTTACAGCCCTTCTTCTCAGGCACTGAGAGTTCCTGCTCTCTGGATCTTACCTGTTACTGTGTTAGCTGGAGCCTATTATTTTCTTGGCAAGTAGTTAAACTGTTCTGTTTGTCTCAAGATGCTCCAGCTTGTTAGGTTGTCTGCTTTGATGTCATTGCTGTCCCTAAGGTACTACAGAAGGCTGTTTGGCCTGTAAGACTGACAAGTCTCAATTATGTGAGGTGGTTCTTTCATGCTTATGTGGCTGGGAACAGTCCTTACCTCTGTTAATTAGGATGGTTAATTGGGAAATGGTAACTTGGGCAGATATGTTCATGAAAGAGGTGCATATTCTGTTGCTGAAGGATGATTCCATAGGGAGCATGAAGATAGTTAACTGCCTAACTGTGAAGTTGGGAGGACCATTTCAAAGAGAGAGCTTGTAATGGGACACTCAGGTTATCATAGATTTTAGTAACATTTTTGCCTTTTTTGCTTTTCTATTTTTCTGCTTTTCTGCTTTTGTCTTGTTAGGGATGTATGAAGGGATCTACATCAGTTTGGAAGAACATTTGTTATCTAAATTCTGTGATCAAAAACCAGCAGGCTCTTTGAGTAGTGTGGTATTAAGAGTATTATGGCTGTGAAAAATCAAACTTCTAGTTCTACAATAACAATGTAAACCATATTAACTTTTGTATCTACAATGCTAAAATGTGCTTGGTGTTGTCAGTTGCTTCCTGCTTGTGATTTTTTAAAACTAAAAAGCATGTGACTTTGATGGCATTTCTGTGAGTTTTCGGTAAGTCTATCTGGTTGAAAATAGTTCAAAGATGGTCAAAGACAATGACATAATTTGATAATTTTACCTGTCATCTGTTTTTAAAAAAACATGCAAAATATCTAAATTGGAAGAATGCTTTTTGCAATCTTGAGTAACACCTTTTTTTGGAAAGCTGCAAATGGCGTGTGTTTTTATTATAGGGTAATATGACAATACAGTAGTTCATACCGTGCATAGTATGGCTCAGCCTTTTGCCTCTCCAACTTTGTTAGGCCATAATAGTACTATGTCTACTCTGTCAGCTGTAATACTTGACATCATGAGTCTCTACTAAGAAATGACTTGGCATCGAATTCCTTTGCTTTAGTTTCCCGTGAAAGACACAAGTAGTGGCAGCCTGTTCACCTGAAGTGTTGTTACCCTATTGTTAGATAGCATCATGTGACACTTGCCCCACCAAATAATTACAGCAACAAACATTCTGCCTGCTCCTACCCAAGAGGGATGAAGGAACGGGGAGACAATCATTGTTGAGAGGTGTCATATGCAGTTTGAGGCAACATCAACTTGTCTGGCTTCCTGACAATTTCATAACAGTCTCTTCCTGCTGGGTGAGGTGCCCAACTTCTTGGCAGGAGGCAGGGGGCAGTAATGGCTTGGTTATAAGGAGATGTAGCTTGCAGGATGAAGCCATTTTTCATTTCCTGAAAGGTTGCCTGCTTTCTGATTTCATGGTCATAAATCATTACTGTTCCCTTTGCTTCATAGCTTACTGTAATGATGATTGGATGGTTGGAGGCTAGTGCTGGTGGTGTTAGGATGAAAGGAGACCATAAAAAGTCAGAATGTTTTGCAGTTTTGTAGTTTCACTTGTATTTTACTTAACTTTCTAGCAATTTCAAGGGATAGATGAGTAGCAGAGGGGGGAAAACAGCTTTATATTGTCAGAAATCAAGTGTTGCAATAGTATCCAGTATTTGATGTTGCCATGCTGATTTTTTGAATTTTTGTAAAGTATGAAAAAATATATAATTTGCAAACATACATTAAATTAACTATTAAGATGTATGGGAGGCACAATTTTGCCTACGAATATGTCTACTATCTTCTTTAACACAGTAAGTTTATTGTAAGATATCATCAGTTTTTACTCTTTTGTACTCTATACACCAAATGTATAGCTGTTTTCTTAGAGAAATACCAGTAATAGTTACAACCAAACAAGTTGGATTTTGCAGTTCCAAGACTTCCTGTGTGTCTGGAGGGAACCGTTATGTTTCTAGTTTCTTGGAAATAATTTGATAAACACTATGTAAACACAAGATTGTCAGAGACTAACAGACAAAAACAAGATAGCAAGTTGTGTGTATGAAGAAGTCTTTAAGTGAGTAGTAAAAGATGTTGAGTTGTAGTAGAGGAGAGTGTCCAGCAGGGATGGACAGTTTGGACTGTGGAGAATGGTGTAAACAGACCACCTGTGCTTGTGGAGGGATTTTGGTATGGAGATGGCTGAAAGACGATACCCTCGCTGTCCTTTTGAACCCTGTTGCATTCCTCTGCAAAGTCCCACAGCTGATCTCTGTTTCCAGGCCAGGTGGAGGGGCCAGCACAGGACTGGAGTGAATTTGGGGGACGGGCCCCTTTTGGAAAAATAGCTAAAGAAAAGGTGTTGTTGTGAACAAAGATGATGTTGACCAAGACATACATTGACTTTATGAAGCCTCTGTTAGAGAATCATTTCTGGCTATATATATGAGTGATGAAACCAAGACATAAGAATGGCAACCCTCTTCCTGGAAGACTCTAAGAAATAAGATACCTGTTTCAGTGTTTGGATTCCCACAGGCAGAGTAACTCAATTTTGGTTCTATTTTGGTGAAATTTAAGTTTGCAGGGATGCCAACTTATTTCATCAGAAGCAACAAATCTGTAAGAAGTTCTTCATGTTTTTATTCCAAAATGTGTGAGGTAGCGACAGTTTGGTTTGATCCGAACTGTGAGAGTTTGCTTACATTATTGTCTTTCACTTAGAGTCTAGACTGAAAGTAAAGTAACATCACATTTGACTACAAACAAGCGAAGCAGCCTTCTAAGTTATAGCCGGACTGTTGCTACAGCCTCCCCTCTCCTCCAGTTGGCATGCTAATCTGGACCCTCCACTTAATGAACTCACTGATAATAGAAGGGGTGGTTACCATTCAGCTATTGAAGGGACTAATATACTATCAAAACTTTGTTTCAGAGTCAATATGGAAATAGCCTTGATTAACCGTTGAATGGAGAGGAAACAAAGCAGCACAGTGTGGTCAGGACAAATATTTTTCCAATGGTCATATATATCCATGGGTCCTATTGTATACAGGTAGGCAGGGTTATCTGACAGGACCAAACATGCTGGTATAATGTTTGTTCATGAGTTAAAAGGGTCACTCCACCCCTTCCCACTGTCAGACATGGTGTACACATTTGGTTTACATTATTGTACCCTGTAGCAGCCGAGATTATGAATTCATAACTAGCAGCCGGCGGTTCTGGCAGCGGCTCCTGAAATTTGCTATTCCTGTCAAACAAATTTTCCATTTGCCAGCTTTGGTAATAGGATTAGAAATGTTTGGGAAAACACACTTGTCTAGGCACCGCCTTTATGCTGTTTTGGAGAATTGGACGTGAGAGATGAAATGCTGATTCTTTCAGACCGGAGAGTGGCACCTACCAAAGCCTTATCGCACAGTCACGTTTCCAGGGCCACCCAGGCCACTCCAAATCTACCAACCTGTGTGCCCTTTTGTGTACTACGATCACACGAGTCTGCTGTAGGGCTTGTGGTGTCAAAATAACTTCCCAGGTTAAATATCTCTATTGCTTGGAGGTCGAACTACTCCGCTTGTTTGTGGCCTCCTCAATGGGAAAGTTTAGTGGCAACAAAGAGTAACATGGAACCCAATCGCAGGGTGCTTTATGCCAGGATCAACAGAGATGGGTTGGCCCTGATGTTACACTAATCAGCAGGTAACAGGATCTGGGAGCACAGTAATGAAATCTTGGCAGGAAGCAACCTGATGCAAGTTGCACAGGGTGGGAGCACCAGGTGTAGCCCAGCTGAGAACCTCTGCCCTATAGTGCTGAGAAAGGTTTGTTTAAAACTACCCATTAGCCATGGACACCATTACCTCCAACCTGCCTGGCACATAAGGTAGCCACGGCAAGTTCCTGTGTTGCCAGCTGAAAATTTGAGGAATGAACATACCATACTGAAACAGACAACTGTCAAGAACATTTATAAACTAAATTTTATGACCAAAAATAATCAAGTCAAGGAAACCTTCGAATGTATTCTCATATTAGTGGTGTAAACACTTGTGGCGCCTTCCTACCATTAGCAACTTATCAAAACAAGCATAGTTTTCTCCGTCCTGAGAGACTGTGTTGTAGTCACAACCCTTTAGCTCCAAATTCCCTCTAAGCACGGTAACTGCAGACACTTTACTGAAAGCCTGCTCCACCCTTCACTACATGTGTCCTGAGACATGTTTCTACTCTGCTAATTCAAGTCATACAAACAGGAATTCCCTGGATGGCATGTGCCAATTGCTTGTGTCTCCCAAACAGCCCTGTTTGCAAAACCTGCCTGATCTGGGTAGAGCTTTTAACAAGATTTTTGAGTATTCAGGAGAGAAGAAAAGCCCTCATTAGAGACCATTTTGCGGAGAAAAGAAAAGCATTCTAATCTGTTACAAATGTGATTTTCACTGTTGTACAATGTACTGTGTGAAGATGGAGTGTTCGCAATACGGCAGCATGTTACGGAAGCCGAGTGAATGTGGGGAGAACCATCCCTATTTATGGTTTGGTTTTATCAGGCCATTTTCTCCTACACCTTGTTTATTTTCCTTCCATGTCTCCATACCTCCCTGTTGCAGGCATGTTTGGGAAGGGAACATTCCAGGCATTTTGAGGGTAGGTGACTCCTTGCAGGTACCCATGGTGTGAAGTGTCAGCACTTGCAGCAGAATCCTGTCGCTCATGACAGTTTCTGACAGAAAGTGGATGGTATCTGCCCCACACTGTCAGCATGTGAAGTATTTACACCACTTCCTGGCCTGACAGTGAGAGAGAGCGCAACGTAAGAGCCAGTTAGCTGTCCAGGTAGAGGTGTCAGGTGGACATGTCATAGATGTCAGTATTTGTTGCCTCTTAGGTCAGGCACAATAGGCATGTTTTGCCTCTGCAGTGATAGGTGCTTGACCGCAGCCCCTGTCCTTTTTCAGCGCCGCTCCTCGTATTTCGAAAACCCGAAGTCTCTTCGTAGTGGATGCGTCATCCTTCAGTCAAAGCTCCTTTGTTTGCTGTAGCTGGGGCAACTAAGTGTGTTATTTCCAGTGACCTTTCCCCCATACTGCTAATGTGAACAATAGGGCCAAGTGTGGATCAAAAACCTTGGTTCTGCAGGAAATGGTGGGTGTTTGCAACGGTATGCCACCGTAATGTGATCGCGAAAGGTGGACCGAACGCTTCCATTCGTGTCATCGTTTACCTGGGTAAACCTTGACGGGAGTGTGGGTTGCAAGGCACCATGGCACACGTGTCCTGACATTGGGATGCTTTCTGCCTGAGTCATGTCGAACCCGCCAACAAAGACTCTATGTGCGCCCGCCGCGGTCAGAGCATGCCGCCTACGAAAGAAGGTCACAGAGCCTCTCCCGGAGCCACGTTTATTGGCAAGCTGGGGCAGATAATGGTGGCAGGAAAAGCGGGACTCCTTAGCTCACAAACCTGCAAGACAGCAATTTGAGTAAATTGGTCCAAGACTTTTTAGTGACTTAGGATTTGCCAGAGACACCACTAGGTCCTGCCCTGGCTTCATGCTGAAATTTAAACACAACAGGAGGCTGGACAGTAATTGGCCGGCCTGGCAGTGTGTCTATGGTGTTGGATGTCTGGTCATTAATCATCCGCTGCCACAATATTTAGAACACACAAACAGGGGTTCTAGAGGGTACCTACCCAAGGATAACCTAGCCGCTATTTGAGTCCAGTTGGCCCTCTAGGTCTTCCACAAATGTGCACGTACTGCACCATTCACAGCTTCTCCATGTCTTCTCTGTCAACAGAAGATGCTGACAGGTAGCATTGTAAGGGCAAGTGTGCCTCTTGGTTGGTAGAAATCCACACACAGTTACAACTCAACTGAAGTTGACTGCCCAAGCTTGTACATGCTTGGTTTTGAAGCCAGTAAGTGGTGCTTTAATGGTACAAGGACCCCGTAGTAGGAACATACTGCAGTACTTGTACCCTTCTAGTCCTTCTGCAACAAGGTATAGGCAAGAGCAGCTTTGAAATGGTAAGATAGAGATCTGTACATAGAAACCTGGGAACATTTCCTTTGATAGGGTGAAGTCCCACTCTATGGTAGAAGAGTCAATTTCCTGCATGTGGGCAAGGAGAGCATGGCCTTTGATGTTTGTTTGTCCAGTGAGTGGTCTTTGAAAATGGGAAGAGAGACAAATTGAGAGATAAGCACATCCGGTCAAGTCCTAAAAGCCCTCGATGGGCCCCTCTTCAAGTAAGGCCGCTGGGAAGCAGGCAGGAGAAGTGGGAAGAACCAGGACAAAGTGGTATAGGATTCAGCAGGTTACCCACTGCGTGACGCAAGCCCTGCTGACCCCATCTGTGACCCCTCTGATGGGCCTTCTCCATCCCGCAGGTCGGATGCAGCTCCTATCTGACTGTCCAGTTTAGATAATGCATTCCATTCCGTCCTGTCAGGACAAGCACAGATACCTCTCTAATGTACTCCCCTGGAAAGGTCAGGCCTAAATGGGAGGCTGGCGAGCAGTGACGGCCATGTTATGCATAGGGCAGCCATCTTACACGACCAACAGGAAGAAAGGAAGCCGCTTACCTTGCAGAAATGTAAAGTCGGCGCATCTCAGGTGCAGCGGCAGCATAACGGCAGGCCTTTGTGGAAGCAGCGGCCCAGCACAGCCAGCATTGGCAGCTCCACAGCTAAAACAGAGTGCTCCAGCTACAGCTGGAATTCAGGCCGTTCGTTTTACTGTCAAGCCAAGCACCCGCATGGACATTTTTTGAAAGACACACGACATGCTACCCAGATTTCGACAGTTGCCGTCACATAAATTTTGGACCTTGGTCCTTCCTTTATCGCAGGGAGATGCAACCATTTTTCACCTTGCTGCCGCAGCCAAGGGTAATAGCAAAGCCATCCCCATAAATCCCGAGGTTTCCTTGCAAATTTAGCCCTCTGTCTTAGGCTTGGCATTACCTGCCGTGGCAGAGACATGTGCAAGAAAAAGGGACACACAGGGGAAGGGTGGTAACTGTAGGCTGGGCAGCTCCTCCATCATCCACGCCATTTCTGTTTTATACCCTATTAATCTCTGTTACTCCTCAGGCTTCGCCTATTGTTTCTAGATATGAAGCT
>NC_049979.1:8579092-8587559 GCF_000003815.2 Branchiostoma floridae
CTCTCAGCATTCGAGCGGTTTCATTCCATTCGGTATTACCTCTCAGAAAGATAAATCTCCCCCGATATTGGAAAATTGCGGAGGCCTTAAGTGCATTATTGTGGCCCGATGTTTTATGCAATATTAAAGGTGCTCTTTTTGGTGGAATTTATGCTGTCAACCTCATGATAGATGACCAGTGCAACAAGTAGGGTTTGTGCCCTTTTATTGCGATCTGGTAATGAAGGATACTTTCTATCTCCACAGCTTTTGTATCAGGGAGTTTTTAACATGTTCTATATTCAGACGTGGCAAAAAGCTTTCCATGCAATCAGGATGAATCAGTGCAGTTATATCTGCAATATCCTTCGCCCATTGATGTATGATGTATCGCCCTGCCGTTTCCCCATCAACGCAATGCTTTAGATAATCCATCTTTTCTTTCATTCGATAGGGAGACAGGACTGAAATTGGCCTCCATCTACCAGCCTCTTTCCTGAACAAAATGGCCGAACTTTTCAGGGTCCCATCTCCAGAGTTAGTCCAAACTTATCACTTAGTCATAGCCTTACATCCGGGAGAGCTACTACAATAAGTAGTGGTTTGGCATCAAAGTTTTTACCCAAGCTTTTTTCTATATGGAATTGCCTAGAAGTCAAATCAATTTCATACTTACCTGTGAGTTTGGAGCCTACAGTAGGCTACAGAAATGTGCTTCCAAGATCAATTCAACTAAGTGCTAAATGCAAACAGAGAAATGGCCCTGCTTTTGTAGGATTCCTGAATGCAGGTAAATTAGACATCCTGTCACAAAGCATGAGCAAGCTGTTATTGAAATACTGACATGACAGATTTTTATTGACTGTTGGAAAAATATATTTCACCTCTCATTTTCCCATTGTGAAACTGCAGAAAAGGCCAAGTTGCAGCAGAAAAATATGTTGGATGATGGAGTATTAAATCTTTATAACCATGGATGAATCAGCCATGCCAAATCAGCATGTGTCATTGTGCTATGGCATAACTACCTCCACAGGCAGCAGGCAGTTCAGTGCACCCAGATCTTGGTTATCCTATAATTTCTTCAATTTGTCTTTTATATGTGCTTCCCTTTGTGTCTTGCTCTTCCAGTAATGTCTGAGATTCTTCAAACCCGTTTCAGGGTACCTAGCCTTTGTGGAACACCAGTATTACAAAACCAAATGGGTAGTAGACAGAAGGTGTCGTAGCATAAGCGAGTCCTGCCGTCTTACAAAGGATTTGCCTTCTCTATTGAAAGTCAATGTGAGATCTTCGATTTCGGGAGAGATAATCTATATGGTAGGATCATATCGTAGAATGGATGGGTGATTTCTGTCCTTCTGCCGACTCGTTTATGGCAGTTAAACACCCGAGATGGGGAAGCCTGAGCCACCAGGAGTCCACATCTTAGTAGATGGGTACTTGTCAGGTATTTTGTCTGTCACCGTTTTTTTGTGGCAGGGTACAAACCGTCAGGTATGTCTTCCTGGTTTCTGACAGGTGAATTAGCCTCCGTCCTCTGCAGGCTGTAATGGATGTGACAAGTCTGTTTTAAGGAAGCATCCATCATTTCTCCCCACTCCTGCTTGATACCATCATTTAGTGGGTCCCTCCATTTTTCATTAACCACCCCATATTCTCTCAGAGGATGATGCTGTATACATATTCTGGTGTTAATCATTGTTTGAAATTTTGGGTGTCACTCTGCATCAGAAGCAGGTATTGCTGGTGCGTGTCAAATGAGTAATGATTTCCTAATATTTCATGTTCGACTCTATAGTGAGGGTTTTGTTGAGGCAGCGTTGTCTTGTGAACCAAAAATAGTTGTTCTGTAACAGGTTTTACTGTCTTGCAGCTCCTGCTGGTCAATATTCTTATTTAAGAACTCTATTAATTCTAAAATTAACATCCCTGTACTGGTAACTACAGTCATTGATGGATTTTTTTTAGTTAAAAGTGTTGAAAAAGGGATGCAATTTCTGCAGCTTACATTACAGATGTGTATTAGTATATATTAGATAGTATTTTCTTGGTCCCTTGTCTAGTTTTGAGGTTTTAGTTTTTCAGAAACATTTGGGAAGTAGGTCTACAACTTACGTTTCCCATGTATTTCTCGACTAGAGTGCATATCAGTACCACGGAGATAGTTTGCAGAAGTTCATAATTTTTTGTTGTTGTCCGCATTGCTGCTTCATTTCTCCATGGAGACCTTACCCACTGTGAGTGAACGTTTTTGTTTCTTCCCCTTCCCTACCTGTTTTCTGTCTCCGTTCACAGGTTTATCAACGCGAGGCGCAGGATAGTCCAGCCTATGATCGACCAGTCAAACCGTGCAGGCAAGTCTCCTGTAGTAACTGTATTCAAGTCGCGCAGGCGTAAATCATCCTCCAGTCACTCGCCAGGAGGGCCATCACCTGGTAAATAGACCCGTTGGGGGGACGAAATCTCTCTCTCCATCCGCTCTGTCACTGTTTGCTACCATTGGGGTTTGGGTGACGGCTTTCCTCGTGCATGAAACACCAAAACCACCTGCCTTGTTTCGTACCACCACCCGTGCTTCGCTACGTTCTCGGACTCAAAGCACGAGCTGTACAAAATGCTGGTTTTGAGCCGCAAACAAGATGGTTCTCTTCGCACAAGAGTGACTAATACTAGTACCTGCCAAGTTTCCTCTGCTCCCATCTAAAACTTTCCCTCCTTCCCTCTCTCCTTTCAAACTTTCACAAATATGTATTTTTAGGATGTCACACCTATAGTCCCGATATGTTCGACCATATGCTCAACCTGGGTCGCTGACACAACTGTCCAGATTAAACGAAAGATTACTCCATCCTGCCCTTCAGCTGAGGGATAAAAATGCAAAGGGAACCTTTTTAAAAGCTTTTTCAGCAGAAGCTTTATGCCAGGCACCTCTCTGGAGACCTGCACTCCCAGATTGCCTGGGTCTTCTACCAGGGTACATGCACAAAATTCAAACTTGGATCTGTAATAGCGGGAGATAAATTTTGCGTCACCCTGTCTCGTCCCAGGCTGGGCACCTGTACTCTCTTCCAAAGTGGATTGGAAATTCTGAAATAACATTGGAGGTCGAAATTGTCTGAAATTGGAGGTTTAATGAGAAATAGGGCTCCATCTGGCAGCTGTGGCGGCCTTGGAGTTTTGGGGACTGAGGCAGTCCCCAGGGTTGGCGGGTTGGCAAATGCCAGTACACACATCCATCATCCTTATCTCCTGACATGTCAGATGGGATGGGGACCTGCTACATTCACCAATGTGGCATTACTTATGTACAGGGGATTCTTTTCTCATCACTGGCACAAAAATTCCGCTTTCGCTCCAAATTCATTATTAATAGCGGCCACAATTTTATGGGCTCTGCGATGTGGTCCGATTTTTTTTTCAGCAGGCACGTGGTGCCGTCACTGCATGCAGAAATTTGCTTTAATCAACTGCTTTGGAAGAGAGGGTGACATTCCTATTTTGATATATGAATTATATTCTGTTTCATACAGTCACTTACTTTATCCTGTACCTATCCTCTTTCTGTCTGCTTTCCCTGCCCCCCCCTCGTCTCCCTTAACCAAAGGAGTATGGAAGAGAAACATGGCACTAACTAACTTTATAAGGATGATCTACGTCCTGTGCTTGACTTGGGCATTTGTGGCAGGTTTCTGCTTTTTGTGTGCACTTACTAGACTAACACTGGACTTGCTGTGTGCTGTTCTTACTCCATGGGCTTTGTGGGCTCGTCGCAATGGAACTGTTCTCTCAAACTTTCGTGCTTTCGAGCATCGCCTTGTGCAGTCTGTGAAAAGAAAAGGACTCATTAATGTTATCGTTTTTTGCCACGACTTCCACGCCTCACTTGAACAATTTTGGATTAGCCAGCACATTGTGCTGGGCCCATTGTGCAAACGGCTTAAACGGTGTCACTAAATGTCCGACAGTAGCTGTCTTTGTTGATAAATGTCACATAATTGTTTGAGAGAACATAATAACAAGATGAGCTTAAGGTGGAAATGCCTCCCTGGTGGCCCAGCGTGTTGTGCTACCTGCAACATTTATGACTTGGTATTCATCGGAACAAAAGTTTCCATTTTTGGACACGGAAATGTCTTTGTTAACTGGATCATCCCTCATCTTGGTAGAGCTGAGTGGTGACAGCACAGAATGTCTGGCACTAAAATTAAAAGTTCAGAGCAGTTCATGCAGCCAGTGCTGTGAATTTCTTATTTTTTTGAAAAAATCTTGTCAATGTAATGCAAGGTACAAGTGATTTTAAACTTCTGCTAAAGGAAAACTAATTTCGGATCTGGATAAAAGATGATACAGAAAAACGGAAAAACGATATCTAAATTGCAGACAATTTGCTTTAAAAATTTAAACACTGCAGAAGCAAGTCTTGATAACATACCTGGTGTTGAAGATTGCAAAAATGCACAAGTCTCAGGATCAGAGACAAAGAAAAATCCTTGTTCAAAGCTTGCCTTCTCCTGGTATCTGTAAGAGATCATTCTGTCATGTGAGAAAGCTTATGATAATAAAAGTACACTTAGTATTTCATTTGCTGAACAATTTTTTTGGAAATAGAGGCGACATACCTTAATGGGAACATAACATTGTGTCAGTAACCATAATGGTATACTACACTTAGTTTTTCATTTTTCTGAACAATTTTTCGCGAAACAGAGGCAACAAGTAAAAGACAAATTGAAAAATATGGCGTGGTTCAAGTTGTGTTTTTCGTGGACCCTTGACAAACAACATTTTCGTGGCTTGGAAATTGTCGGTACGAGGACCTGCCCTTTTGCGAGCGCCCACGATGCCCTTCTCCTCATGTCACAGACTGCACTGATACCTGTCCTACTACTGGTTGCCGGGTGGGGCACATGGTTGGTGACCAGGCTGCATTTCTTACAGTGAACCAGTCAGCAGCGATGGGAGGGGGGGTGTACAGCCCGGAGCAGCCCATGAGCAGTCCATATGTTATGGATGGCCAACAGCAGATGCACATCAGGCCACCAGGTATGTGTGTCTTCATTACATGTTGATCGTGAAAATTTTTTCCCTCACTTGGTCCGATTGGTCCGCACTTCTTTCCAGCTTGGCATGATTTTTTCACCGCTGCACAAATCGCAAAGCAGCCATGCATTCTGTCCGACTCTCGACCCCGCACCGCCAAGAACCCTTCAGTTCTAGGTCGTGTATTGTGCAGCACCTCTTCAACCATTAGAGACGTTGTTAAGACCCGACACTTGCGGCACAAAGTGGTGTTGTGCGTTTCCGTTTTGCCAATCATGCATTACCCTGCAGAGAAGTGCAGGCCTCCCTCTCCTGACCAACAGTTTCATTCACTCCTTTGGAAATTTCACGTTTTTAACTCATTCATATTAAAACCTTCAAAGCATGCTTTGACATGAATGTTGTTTCTTCATGGAGTATATACCTGTCCTGTCCGTTTGCACCCTCTGATCTGTCCTCTCACTGAGGGGTTGTTAACTCCATCATTTCTGGCTTCTCTTTTGTAGGTGGCGTCTATCAGTGGAACTAGGCTAGCTATAACTGCATTAAGGGGGCCTCAGTGTAAGTAGAATACTTCTTGGGGCCTCTCTTTTTCCACTTTCATTTGGGCAGGGTACCATTTCCGTTTTTTTAGCTCCACATGTTTTGGGAAGTTTTTAACGTTGACTAATACCAGTTTAAGTGGAGCTTAACCTGCATATTTTGGAGACTGTGTTTCTAACCATTGCATGAAATAGTCTGTAAATCTCAGGTGGATTGTTCAATTTATCCCTGATAAGGACAGCAGTGGTCCATCTTAACTGAGCTCACCACTCTATTTTTGCAAATCCTCCAACTAATCTCGGGCCTTTTTGGCGAGGGTTCGTCCTCTCAGCCGCTGAAGCAAAGGGGCTGCTTGGCCAGAGCCAGATGCATTCATACTCACGCAGGGCGCATCACCAGACATTTTACCTGTAGGTTTATTAGATTGGCATTTATGACATTAGACCTAATTGGCGCAAAGAGCGAAGATTGGAAAAAATACGGCACACCTTCCCTGACCTTGCAGCCACACTACTGCCCCCACACGGGAACGAACCCCCCCTAATTGCGTACGCTCTTCCCACAAAGATGACTACTGGGCCCAATTACATTCATTTAGAGAGGGTTACTTGCAACGTCAGATAACAAGGCGAGATTATCTCACCCAAAAATCAGGATATTTGCCCCAAAAGGGTCAGCTGAGACCAAGCCGGGATACCGAGCCCAATCGGGAGCAGTTGATGATGGCTCTAGACTCGTAAATAATTAGTGCTGGGCGTGGAAGCCAGGATGATAGGGCTCATCGCTAAATGACTCTTTAATTCAGTTAGCTTTTGAGAATGACCCACTTAAAAGTGCCACAGAAGCTCTTTTCGGGGCAGTAAAAAGAAGGGACCAATGGCGCTGGCTCTGCACGTCCGTGTTGAATGACTCATAGTTCCTCGCTGAGAAGATAGCGTAGTGCAGAATCATGGAGCGCAGGACGGCAGGTTCACCCGTTTATGTCGACATTGTCAGCGCCGAGCTCGTTAGCTCACTATCAGGTGCTTCGCTTTGAAGACATTACACAATTGTAGGACCATTTTGCGTAGACTACCTCGAAGGCGAGCCAGATAATATCATTCCCGGCAATGTGCTCTACCGTGCTTGGACGAAATGAATGAATCCTTGCCCGTGTTCATTTGGCCCTAATTTATTCCTAGCTCTCTGGCGAAATTTGCCCGTTGGACAAATGGCCTGCTCTGAGAGGAAGATAAGTTGCATTTTTGTATACTTTAGCCCATTACCCCGTCATCGTCCATTACGGCTAGATTGAGGAGCCCCGATGTCTGAGCCGAATGGAAAACTAAATGGTGTCTTGAGGATACCTCCTCTTTCTGGTGCAGAATGCTATGGGGATTGATTTGCCAGAGAACCATCAGGCCGGCCTTTCTTTGTGCACGCCAGTAAATGGCAGGTTTCAATTCCTATGAATTTGGATTCCGTGTTTTCCCCTTTGTCCGCGCCCGTGGAAAATGTTACCCGGGAGGGACATTAAAAAACCCCTGACTCATTCTGGTTCCGTTGTTGCATGTAGACTACATGTCTAATGCCAGTTTCCCACTTGTTTGGGTGTGATTTGCGGCGAAAGGGGAGCCATTTTGGAAGAGCCAGGCACGTGCTGCCATGCATCCCCGTTCATCATCGAAATCATTCACCCTCGTGTCAGCTAAATTCCCAGCCAGTTTAATTGGATTGAGATTGTCATAATCGCCCATTGCAATGGAGACCTAGGACACCAGGCCAATGATGGGTTATGTGTTGAGACCATTGAACTATGACCCCACGTAAACCCCACCATGTTGACCACAGGAGGCCTTTTCATTGACGGCATTCAGGACATAAATCGTAAAATGCACATAATCGAGCACCATTCTGCAAAAACCGTTAAACAGCCCATCTTAAATTCTACCGTGGTAGGAACAGCGCGAGTGTATGTGCCAGACTCTGTCCCTACAGGTTTGACAGTAATAAAAGTTGCTACCGTCATTTGGAGGCTGATATGATCTTATCTGACGCTATCATCTTCAAAACCATATTCATAATCACTACATTCAGCCTCATCTCAGCCCGTAAAACTGCAGGGATCAAAATGGTGGCTGGCGCCGCTTGAATGTGACTGTCTCGACCACTGAATGTCCCTGTTCAAAAGCTTTGAGCTTCTTTGCCTTCGGCTTTTCACCTGTTTCGCAGTCTCAGACACTTGTTTCCTCATGCATTTTGCTCACAATCCGTGCTTCTGCAACTATCCTATCCAGAGTGACACCGTAAAAAATTTATGGGGGGAACAAATAAAACTGCCAGGTTCTATTTGTCTTCTAGCTAGGCACCTCAAGTTGATATGATAGGAGATGTATCGCTCCATTTACTGTCCCCATTATATGTAGTCATTCTCCATGTGTAATCATTAATAATGTATGTAAAAGTATGTAATGGTAAAGGCCTTATGGTCTGTATTTACTTATTTCTAAGATTGCTTTCTCCATCTCCGCTGAATGCTATTCGCCACCTAACATGAGTTTTCTTTTTTTCTGTTCCTCTTCTGTTTGCAGGTTTGCAGAGCATGCCTGGTGACATGAGGGGCTCTCCCATGTCCATACCGGGAACAACCATGCCATCCGGCGTACCCACGTATTCAGGTGCTCAGATGTCGCAGCTGCGGCCTCAGTACTCGCAGCCGATGCTCCTGCCCGGCCACCCCCATGCCCCGATGATGTTTTCCCACCCCAACTCGGTGTCTGGGCCCGGGCCGGGCGCCCACCACCCCCACCCTCACCACCCAGGCATGCTCCAGTCCAGCCAGAGTCCCCCTCTCATGACCCATGACACCATGACGTCACAGTACTCTCACAACCCCACGTGACGTAGCCCAGGGACGGCAGAT
>NC_049979.1:8587801-8616304 GCF_000003815.2 Branchiostoma floridae
GATTTGTAGGGGTAGTTAGTTCTGTTCTCTGTGTTAGGTGAACTTTGGAGCTTTCTGCTTTGTGTGCTGAGAACAGTACATGGTTTCGCCATTCATTAATCATGTGCACTTTGAACAAAATGGGAAGGTACTCATTTAACATACTGCACTGCTGCTCTAAGCAGCTCTCAGGATTGCCAGATCGATGGAGACCAATCATTTCCTGCAGTACCTACAGTAGCATCACAGTGTAACTGTCCAGTGTCAGGCGAGGCGTGTATCCTCTGTGATTGATGCCCGGATGGATGTACACTGTAATCGATGTGAGAAGCTGTGTACAGTTCTATCTGGGTTTCTGTAGCGATGCCGTTGGAACGACTTTAGAACACCCGAAAACCCTGTCTCCGTCTGTAACTGGTTCCATGGCTTTTCTAAGTAGTAGGGTGCACTGCCTGTTAGCATGTAAAAGCAGAGGATCCCTCTTGGGCTCTTTTGGGGCAATTTGTTATTTTGTGTGTTAATTACATCCCCGTGAGGTTTTTGTTGAGTCCCCCGCTCTCCATTATCTGCGCCAAGCACAAACTTGCAAAGAAAACGTAGGGAGTCATTAGCACGATAATGCAGACGTTTACTATTCAAAGCACAGCCTCAGATCGCGCCGAAACGCAGCCCTGCACAGATCTGTGGTTTTGTCGGCCAGACACGACTGCACTGCGCCGCGTCTGGACCAGAGAAAAGGGCTGTAGCTGTTTCCGTCCTGGTGCAATTACAACTCCAAATTGCTTTGCTTGAGGAGCTGTGTTTACATGTGGACAATGTTAACCAGAATACATTGATACATTCCCAGTCAGTTCTTAAGTTTTGATACAATGTACTACTGAGATGAGAGAGTCGGGACGCACAAAGCCCTTGAGGGGATCATAACAGAGTTGGCTGTTTGCATTTTCATTTAGCAAGTTTGATTCCCACTGGTTGTTCTAGATAAGCGATGTATGGAACTATCACAGGAGGAAAGCACAGGATAGATCTAGATAGTGGTAGTTTAACCAGTGAAAGTTCAATACACTGACCTCTAGGCATTGTACAGCAGTTTTAGTGCTGCAGAATTCTTTTATGTCTGTTTTTTTCTGGTTTCTAACGAAGATATTTTGGTGAAGTCAAACTTTGCCAGTAACTTTCATTTTCCACTATATTTTTGTGTTTTTTTTATCAGAGCCAAGAATTGTGTATAATGTAGATTACTTGTTTCTAGTAGAATTGCTGGTGGTTTTGTAGTAGTTAATGCTTAGTCAGGTAGGCTTGGTTTTTAGGGCCTCCCTGCTTCCATATTGCAATATAGTAGGATTTCAGTGACAACCCTTTGTAAAAGGACTAACGACAAACTATGTAACTAATGATTCCTTTTTATGAAATGTGATCAAAAAAATGATTTATGAAAAACAGATTTTATAATCACTGTCTTAAAAAAAGGTGACTCGTCCTGGAATATTATATGAGATACGGCGCAAGCAGTTTTTTGTTTGCTGTATTGCTTAGTTTTAACTCGGGTTAGGTGTTCACAAAGCAAGCTTCATGTGTGAGAAATCTTCTGAAACTCCACTGTACAGTTTGTGATCAGGTGATGAAGAATCTTGATACTTTAAATTCAATGTTACCTCAAACCACTGTGTCCATCTTGTCTCTCTCTCCTCTCCAATCACGTTCCAATACATCCCGATTTCTCATCGGTACACCCGTGGAACATCACAGTAATACTTGTTGTATATGCATGAATTAATATTTGTAAATGAAAAAACTCTCATGGATTCTTTTCAAAAAATAAAAAGTGATTTGCTGCCATGCGAGCTTGAGTGAGTTTTGTGCTTAGATATCCTAGTATATAGGCTTAGTGAACTATGATATACTAGTTGGTATAGCCATAGGTACAGGGCTATCTCTGATGTATCTGACTGATAGGTGATAGAGGATAATCATCATCATCTGGTGTATTTTGATAGAACAACTTTTTTAATCAGACAAAAAAGTATCTGTTTGCAGTAGTACAGAATCACACACATTTTCCACTAGAGAATATGGTTGATGAGCAACCTAATATTTAATAGATCGCTCAACAAATTTTATAGAGGAACATTTTCCCCCCATTTTGTGTGTTTTGTTCCCATACTCTGACATTTGGCATCATATTTCAATAATAGAATCAAATTGCACAAATCTAATTTTGGTCATTTAGCAACAGCTGTCTGCTACAGTGCCTTCAATGGTTTGGTTTAGATGAAATCCTTCGGGCATTTCTTAACTGAAGATGTGTTGTGGGAAAAAGATGGCCTTAGAATCAAGGACTTGAATATATAACAACCTTGCCTAAAGTCAAAGCACTTGACATTCTTGTGGTAGAGAAAACGGCAAGTCATCTAAATGTGTCCCCCAAGTACTGATATTATATCCAATAATCATGATATTCCAGGGATAAACTCAAAATAGTTCAGCTAGTGCATCAGAAGGAAAATTGATACTCAACATGACACACTAGTCCTGGCCTGTCGTAAGTGGGGACACAGAACAAAGTGATGATTTGCTTTTGCCAACAGGATGATCCATTCCACCAAAATAGTCATCTAAGGAAGTCATCAGTGTATTCATATAAGATACCTTCAGGGTATGTTTCAATATTGGCAGTGTGTCATTAAGTGGTTGTTTGCAACCATCCAATATGCCTACATTGTTGCGTATATTATTCGTTATCAAAATCCAGGTCACATTCACAGCAAGATTGAATTTTTTTTTAAAATTAAAAACCTTTGAATAGAAAAAAAATACCTTCAAACAAATCAATGAAAATTATCCATCTTCCAGATCGAGGACGGAGTCAAAATGGATTCTTGTTTGAATCATAGAGGTAATGGTAAACCTATAGCTACATGTAAACTCCAATGCTGAACTTTTCAATCAACATCGACCAACTAGTGTCTGCCTAATTTTGTATATGACCTCTAACCTTTAGTGACCCTTGCCCCTTGGGATGATGCCAGCTCTAACATTCAGACTAAAAGGGTAAATGACTTGTACACACACTTCTTGACTCAGGTCCAAGTTTGCCGCTGTTAATAATGCATGACCTCACTGACGCTTTTCTTTCTTCTTCCCATGTCAAAAACATACCTTCGTCCAGCTAGGGAATATATGGCATTATTAACTTCGAGAGCCTTAAACGTCATAAATGACAATTGAAACGATGTTTACAATACGTCTATCCGTTGTAATCAATATTCGTCGCACAGCTCTACACCAAAGTGCATATATTCAGCTTCCTTTTAGTTTTGGAATGAGGCATTAAGTAAAGCGATCGCGTCCCAACGCTTCTTGTTTACATTGTGGGGGGTTATTTTATTGCCCCAGCATTGTGTGCTATGGGGAAAAACGTGACTAGGAGACCATTGAAAGAATGACAATGTTGATGACAAAGTCGGCGGTTCGGAAAGACAGATTGCTCCCTGTGGGTGCTACCAAAAGTTCAGCTGAAACTTCGAACCGATGTCAGCCTCAAAAGAATAAAAGTTCAGTTTTATGTCGTTGCTAGGAGGTAACTAGCCCCGACAGTAGGTACTGAATCTTTGGAGGGCTGCGGTCGGGGCAAGTTTTATCTCCTGGCCTTCGAGGACATGTTGAAGTTGAATGATGGGCTTTAGTCGCGGCCTTGGGCCACCAGGGTTATATCTTGTGGCCCACGACATGCCTAACCTATCTGTGAGTTCACGGCAAGTCTTGACAGAAATGTGTGTAACTAAGTCACGAGTATCGCTGAAAGTTTTCGTTGAAAGTTCTTGGTGGGGAAAGTCGGCTTTGTCTTCTACTGAGGCAGCAGTCTTGACTGATAAAATTCACCCCTGACCTTCCCTCCAGCCCCATGTCAGACCAGCCCTGACTGAGTTGCGCCCATCTAACACGTTTAATCGGTAAACAAAGTTCTGACTGAGTGTATTGAGAGCCAGGTGAAAAGTCAGCCTGTAATGTGTTGGGCATAATCATCTTCTGCCGTGTTTACAGTAAAGATCTCGGTTTCCGTCGCACTGACAATTCTTGGCGACGGAGCGTTAAAGAGATGTGTGTTTAACCCGACAGCCAACCCTCCCCTAGCCGTTCAACCCCATCCCACAAGTTTGCCTCGGTGCGGTAGGTCCAACTCGTCCTCTGAGGTTTAAAAAAAGTCTAGGTAACACGTAGTAGAAAACTGTAGACCAACAAAAACATGCTCGCAGGGCCTTGAAAACAAGAGGTATCCCTGACTCGTGGAAACGCACAGGAAAATTCGTAATACGGGAAGAATTTGAAGGTCGCTTGTTGAGTCAGAAATTTACTTGCATTATATTGGACTGCCTGGCCTCGCACAGCATGGAACCCAATATCAAACAAATATAACGCTAAAATGCTGTCGTAATTCAGCTCACAAATAGATATGAATTGCCAAAACAAGTGTTTGTGGTTATTTATAAGCTCTAATCATTGTTTTTTCGCTTGTAGATCTTGGCATCAAGGTCGAATTGATGAATCTCCCTACAGTTCCCTTTTTTGAGGTGATAATTTTGATAAAAGACAATGATACTTATCCATCATGAAAAATTGCCCGATTACGTCTTCGTCTTGTATTCGTGTTGTACTGTATCAGTGAGAAGATCAAATAACATTTCATACTTATGCTATCTTTATATCTTCCTGTTAAAAAAGAAATGGATGCAACAAACATTTGTGACAAGTGAATGGGCGTCGATAGCAGTTATCTCTGTCATTGGCCTCGCAGTTAATCCAGCTATTAATTGTTTTGAGTACTTTCGGAACTATGCACAACAAGCAATACAATATGATGTTCCCGACCTAAAAAAAAAACCCTCGAGCATGTTTGGAGTGGATTTCCACAGTTCCAGCATACTTTGTGTATTTGTACATGTGTATTTGATAAGCAAGTGGCTCGATACTGAACAAAGTCTGACTTATCGCCAACTGATGTCTCTTGATCTCTGATCTGTACTTTTGTTCATTTGTGTAAAACACGCGGACAAGTTAAACTATCAGTGACTGCTAACATGTAACTCTGCTCAGGAGGAATACTGGTAGTACATTAGCTGTTCCAATGGGAGCCAGCCTGCAGGAACGAAAAGAAAACTGTAGTGTTACGGGAGAGGGAAAACACACTGCGACCTGTATACGGACGTCCCGGAGCTGGCTGTTACATACACATCACACCTGTAGGCAAACCTTAAACACGGATTCCTCAGTGGTTTAAAACAACAGTGAATGTTGGAAGGAAAAACAAGGCCTACCTCCGGTGTAGTGTTTCACGCATTTGTCAACTTGAACGGGCACGCGAACTGGCAAATCATAAAAGACCAGGATACTGGAGCAAACTGTGGTGTTTACTTTATGAACAGACGAAATGTTGTTTGTACAGAGTAGTGCTGATTTTCTAAGCAAACAAACTGCACATCTTCCAGTAGAAAAGTATCATTGTCTTGGGAACATGTTCAGGTTAGTGATCTGAAATGGGCAACGACACTTTGTGGAGAGCTACAAAGCCAAAATTAAAAAGCCTCGGATTGTGGATTTAGGTGTATTCAAAATCGAAAGAATTACTGCATTGGTGACATGTTTTAATTTTTCTCTCACTTTTTACCGATTAGGTGAAACATTTGTATTATGATGACATGGTATAAAAAGCAAAATGATTCTTTATCAATGTGTAGTTTTGCCTATGTTCTTCTATTTCAAATACAGTCGAATATATACCGGGAGAAAACGTCTTAAGCAGGCTCCAGAAGTGTTACTTTTAATGAGCCCCTGAATTCTTAAGCGTCCTCTCAGCTAAATGTGTCTTGCCTGACAGATAGGGCGACTGCATATGTAACCATTAAAACTTCTCGTTAATTTTGCCATCAATCACAAGGTATCTCGCAGTTCATAAAAACTCGAGGAGGTACAGAGGAACAATGCAGGAAGCGCACCACGTCTTCCACCTGTTAGGATATCGTTGGAGTTGAAGGATGGCTTCTAGAGACAGCTCTACGGTGGCTCCAGGCGGCCGTTCCCGCGCATTAGTATGCTGGCACTGACGCGACTGGTCTCGTGAGTTACCGCGAAATTAGTCTTGCTTCCCGATAACAACGATCCTGAGAGCCAGTTTCTCCTTTTATTCGTTATTAAAATTTCTGCTAATTCTCCATGGTTTTCCCCCACGCAAATGTAAATGGAGTTTCTCGCTTCTGCGGATTGTGTTCCCACCTTATCGGCGTACGCTGAAAATAAAGAGGAAAAAGTCACCGTCGTCGCTGTAAATAATTCAGGGCTCAGTGTCGCACTTGGAGGGAAGTTTGTTTCATGTAGACAGTAAAGCAAAGGGTATAACAAATGGAAGACCTGGTGATGATTACAGCTTCAGGTGATAAGTTAGTTGTAAGGACCCCACTACTGTACTCAAATCAGCCTATCGGTGAGATATTCTTTGGAGAGCAAAATGAACTGAACTGAATTGAACTTGAAACCAGAAAATTTGTAAGCTACGTTTACGCTTTTATTTTTGAAGATTGAGCGCCTCATCATGACTTTTAAGAGACAGAAAAACAGAACCCTATCAACTTTTCTGGGAGTAAATAATTTTTTTTGTACTTCTCAAAAAAAGTGGACGTCTTGTCGGAGTTTTCTTATTAAATGTAAAAAAAAAAGTATTCGCCTCATGTTGATGTATTCTGAAGTCGAAAAGTGAACTCGGCTGTGCAGAGTATGATACGTTAGATATCGCAAATGGTGTTAATATACGTGGCACTTTGCCGACAGTTCTCCCACAGCATTAGCAGTACCATTACCCTTTGAGCTGGACTGGCGCGAAATGGTAGCGCGCGATGGAGACAAAAATGCAGCATGTCTCACAAACTGCTATAATTCTGCATGGGCCATTTCCCGCAACCATCTGCGACAATGAAAGGCTTCAAGTTCTTTGGAAATCACATTCACACCAGCACTTATGACCACGGCGCTCGCCGTCTGCTTGGCTTCATTGATAACGACACGCGCCCTACAAAGAAAGCAATTGCGACTCTAGCACCGCGGTGTGGCGGAATAGACTCCGATTCGCATCGCCGTGGAAAAAAAAATTGCGCCAAATGTGGTTTTGCAATCCGACAGACGACTCGATGTGTCACGCGCCGTCCTGTCATTTGGAATCCCCGTTCCCTGGCGACCCGCTCGTAATCTCGGCTCCACAAGCCCCGTGGCCCTCAGCCGTATGGCGACGCTGCCGCTGGTTCCCCATTGCAAGGTCTTGTAAGATCATGCCAAAGCCACCGGGAAGCAGACGTAATCAAAGGGAATGATGGATGGGCCGGCGTGCTGGAATCACGAGGGAAAATGTTCATTTGCTCTGTTGCTGTGTTATTACTGGTATCAAGCCTCGTACGTTCTCTGTGTTCACCTTGAAAATCCCAGCCACACACAAGCCGCATTATGTAGTCGGCAGAGATTTGTCGGACTTGAGAGCAGAAAAACTCATATGAAGTTGGCAGTTACGAACTGACTACATCAAAAAAAGGACACATGGGCGTGCAATTTAGTCTGGCTGACGCCGGAAGAACTAACAAAATATGATGACTAAAAAGTAAACTACCTTCAATACCAGATAACTTCCTGGTAGTGATATCGCCTGAAAGTTTGTCAAGTTAGAACATTTTATGAGTAATTGGTCTATAATCATAGTTTATAATTTTTCATCCAATCAGAAAGAAACATTAAACC
Source organism: Branchiostoma floridae (assembly GCF_000003815.2). Taxonomy (NCBI): domain Eukaryota; kingdom Metazoa; phylum Chordata; class Leptocardii; order Amphioxiformes; family Branchiostomatidae; genus Branchiostoma; species Branchiostoma floridae. Next base: position 8,595,557 of record NC_049979.1, read on the forward strand.
AAATATACTTAATATATTAAAATCACTGGCAGAAGGAATTTGTTCAATATAAATATGTCCTTGTGGTGTGAGCTATCAAAGATACTGATGCTATTTTGAAAGTTTTGTAGAGAAATCCATTGCCAACTACAGTCTTAATTCCTTCCCCAAGTACCATTCTAAGTCGTTTAATGATGTAATGATATTTAAGTAGCCAGCTGTATTTTAGGATAAGTCCTTTGTCATTAAAGTGGTCACGCTTGTCAAACTCAGAGTTTGGCGCACACGATGACAGTTTTACTGGTAGGCATCGCCCAGGCATTTCGTGTATTCCGTAGGCAAGTCTTCCTCTCCCCACCCTCTAGTCTTGTCTGTTATATTGGCTCGTCCTTGTCTTCCCACCTTGCCTGTCTATCTCCATGTAGCGGGGCGGAAGACAGCTTGTCACACACAGGTGTTTCCCGGAGACGCGCGCTTCCGACGCTGCCGCACGTGTGCCTCAACACGGAACCCCACACACGTCAACCACACCACTCCCGCTATAAAAAAGCCAGCTGGTTTATTGTATGGATCAAAAAAAGACTTCCGCGACGACGCCGACTCTACACAATCTAGGGAATTGCCGACCCCAATCCTTCGAATCATCCCCTCACAATATCAACAATATTACATGGATGGCAGCGGGTCCGTCCATAATCCTTATTTAGCGCTCGGGATCAGGAGGACAGCATAGACGGCGGGCTGGGGAACCATATAACTTCTGGCCATGCAAGTAGAGACGTACAATAGGGCCATAAAGCAGGCTTGCCGGTGTTAGGGAACTTGGACCCATGCTGGCCGGAACAGATGTCTAAATTAAATAGTCCCATGTCTTAGATATGAACTTATTTTTCAGTATCAGTGTCTCACGTGGTTGGCTGCAGTTACTCTAGCTTTTTTTCTACACACTTGTAATACCGGTGTTAGGGAACATAACTATATACTGAGGTGGTGCTGGCCAGACTAGATGTCATATTGCAGTCCCATGTCTTAGATATGAAGTTATTATTTTATGACAGCACCTCACGTGGCTGGCTCTTGTTACTAGATTTTTTCTGTAAACTTATAAAAATAAGCCTTATCACTGTGTTTTTTCATTCTAAAATAGTGCAGTGTACAGTTGGTCGTGACATTGATTGTCATGTCTCTTTGTTAAATGTACTCGTACTTGGCCGTGGTGGCTTCAAACGTCTCATTAATTTAAATGAGACGATACAAGAGCAGGTGTATGTAGTACATGATCTATAGTTTTTTATTGTGGAGGAAATTCAACGTGGAGAAAACGTAGCAGTCTTCTTACGGCGTGAAACAAAGTGGTATCGACAATAGCGAAAATTAAATTTGTTATCACAAATAAAGTTCCATTGACATTCTATACTCACTTAGAGACAAGTATGTCTCCTTTGATATCACATACTTACGAGCAGGTCGACATACGTATACGGCCATGCAGGGAAAGTGTGACTTCAAATAGGAAAGTTCAATAGTACAATTTATATCTTTGTATTACTGTACTGATATTTGCCTACCGTCGTATTGAAGTACTTATCGGAACCCCCAGGCGCAACAGATTATATTTTGTTGTCTATTCAAGCAAGTCGTTTGTCATATCTTAATCCACGAGACTCTAATCTGTCACAATAAGTACTAGATAATCTATTCTTCTTTGTCCCCAACCGCAAACAATGACGATGCTATTGTTGCAGGGCTTCATGTAAGATATACATGATAACATCGACTTCATTCCATTGGAAACCGGTTACTGTTCTGGTGTCTATTAGCAGTCTGTAGTGGTGTTGTTTTGTGTGATAAAAACCCTACTGGTACTCGACATTCTATGATATATGTACAAAGAAAAATGCAAGGTAAAACTCGTCACGGTCAAGACCAAAGTTTTGAAAAAGAAGAAAGGAAATCCAGTAATTGGACTTGAAACACTCTAACTGCAAAAGTTTGAAAAATACAGACACTACGTCAAACAGTTTTATCAGACACTAGCAGTTTGCAAGAACAGTGCAGAACAAGACCGGTAATGATCGTCCCTGTAGGACCAGTTCTGTTGTTTACTTCCCGTGACGGAAGAAGAAGTTTTTAGACTCCTTATTTTTCACTTAGCGGCCTCGCGCGCCGCTCCTCCATCTCGTTACTGCCTCCCTCTCCATCCTCCGCGAGTCGCTAACGTCGGGCTGATGGGCCGTGGGGAGGAGGGCGAGCAAATCAGACAGGGCAATTAACTAAAGTCAATATACTTAAAATTCCCATTACCTTTAATCATGTCTCAAGTAGGGAATCCCTGGTGTCTCTCCCCCATTCCCGCTCTTTGCCTCCAGATGTCGTGTGCGACTCGAGATAAGTTCAAGAAAACTTTTGTTAAACGCTACAGTCGTAAGGAAAATAACGATGATTGTGTCGTGTAGGAACCGTCGGGGACGTTAAAACACGTTGATCTGTACGTGTAATCGAAAAATAAATCTAAGTGATTTGCCAGTTTCTTGACTAAATTTTACCTGAACTACGACTCCAGTTTCTTAAAGAGTGTGTACAAACCAAATTTAATCAAACACCGGAATTGTCCTGTTATCATGATACTCTATAAACTGTACTGTTTTCAGTCCAATAAATATAGAATAGGAAAAGTGTGACACGTATCACTACAAAAATGGTAGATATTCATCTCATCGTGTCATGGGGTGCTGTTAGACATATCTGGTAGTTGGATATCGAGCTTTCCGAATTAACAAATAAGACATTGACCGTCTCACGCCGAACAGCCACGCTTCGTTTCCTCCGCAACCGGATCGCGCGGCTACCGCCCGGGTGATCCTCATGTCATCTGACGGACACACAAACACAAAAAGATTCCCACATTACCGCCCGGTATCAACCCAAGTGGAAGGTGTAGCTTCACTCTCCGGATATCGAGCAACAAAGGGAGCGTTAACTCCGCAGTCGCGTCGTTTTGGAGCATGATGACTTATGGCTTTTCATTTGGGGAAATGTATATATCGACTGATTTCTGTTGAATATTACAGGAAAATGCAGCTGCACTTGCTTTAATAGCTAAATACAATCCTCTGTCAACGCAAATGTATGGCGTACTTACATTTGATGTGATGTTACACAAGATAATAAGGCATCAAGCGATTTAGCAAGATGCAAATATAGCTTTAACAGAGACAAATGACACATTTTACTGAAAAATAACTAATTTGAAAGTAAAAGAGACGCTTTGTTAGCGAGGCATTAAACCGTTTATGTCTGTCGTGAGACGGTGGTATTCAAAAATGATATCAGAAGAGGAAAATAAATATTATTACGACATCGGAGTCCGTCTGTCATGATATCGTGATGGAAAATGACGCGTTTTATGTCAAACCTGCTTCTGGGACAATTGAGTTGACAGCTGGCAAACGACAGCACGCTGTGACGTCACGCCAGTCTCTGTTCTTCAAATAATGAGCACGAATAAATCAGTCAAAAGCAATGCCGTTGGTGCGTAAGTACTCACCCTTCCAACTGACAAAAACACATTACTGTACTAGTATATTTGTGGATGAAGAATCGCAGCAAGATCAAGGAGTTTTATGAAGTGAATGTTGTTGATTAGTCTTTCTGTACTCGTGACACGACGACAACATTGCACGAAACTGTTTATTCAGTTTTCCAACTGCCTAAGGGATCTATTCAAAGAACAAATTGCCATCCATCAGCGATAATTGGAAAGCGATCGGTGTCGCTGTGTAACTTTTATTCTTCTGTAGTTCACAACGTAGGAAAGGAAACACCTTTATATCTATTAAGATGTAGCCGCTTTTGGTGATGAGATTGGACAAGCCAACTTTTAGATGATTTCCGCGGTACTCTCGGTCAAAAAGCACGACGATAAATCAAGTGTAGTAGGTGCTTCTGGCATTACTTTATTGCGGAGATAAGGTCAAGTTGACATGTCGCCAGACTATCCACATTACCCGGGTTTGTTTGAAATGGAAGTATGGGTTATCCGTGCTACACAGGCAGGTCGCGGTCCCGTCCTTGTGGGACAGCTGGACTCGCGCGCTGGGGAAGCCGCTAGCAAAACAAATCTTTCTTGCTCTGGGATAGTGGCCGGACAATTATTTTCCAATATTTGATACCATCAGAGGTTAAATATAGCAGAAGAATATTTGCAATCTCAGCGGCTGATTTGTTGCGCCTGCCATGGCAGTCTGCGGCCATAACGATAGATCTATATAGATCTGTGCACGGGTATATATCACCCAACTGCGACACCCCCCCCCCCTCTCCTACGCTACCTCAGCTCATTTCTATGCACACAATCAAACGGCACATCTGCAGTGCGCTTGAGACTAAGCAACTTGCAACAATGAGTAAATAAAACAGATGAGGAAGTTGCGTATAAATCAGAATCACTAATACCGGCCCATAAAACTTTGTAATAACGAAGAAGCCTCGGCGCAGATGTCTACTTAGGATGTACTTCTGTATCTGTATCGACTTGGGGAATTATCTAGAGTAATCTAACGGGCCCTTATATTGATAGATACCTTTCTATATGAGAGGGATAAGGGAGTCAGTAACTAAGACAAATCACCAAAATGCGCGCGCCTGACGTTCCGAACGAATTGTAATGGCGCTGTCTATCTGAACATATAGAATATGTACTCTTCTATCTACTATAAATTTTGTTTATCCGCCGATATTTCACTTGTGCAGGCAGGAGTCGCTTCCAAAAGGTACGTGCAGACAATGATGATTTAATTGTGCACTCGGGCTCCATTCTCTGCACATTGCAAACGACTCTTTAAGAAGAGATATTCCTGAAGTTGAAGGATGGTGGTGATGGAAGACTGCCATCCGCACGCCGCGACCTCAAATATCACAGCCGAGAACGTGATATTGCGCAAGAATCCGCCCTGGGCCCAGCTACGCGAGCGATATTGTTCTTGTTTAATATCGCTTGCAATATTTTGGGGATTCGAAATTATAGAAAATGCAATCAACAATGGAGGGTCATCAATCACTCCCGCATGCCTTAATTGTCCTCGCTCCATAGAATCCCACATAACTGTGACCTTTGCGGCGTCCTTGGAGTAATGTATCATAAAATTATGGATTTCACATTTCCGTGATTCCTAACGAGTTCGGCGGAGAAAAATTGAAAACTTCCCGGGCGGAGGTCCGCGGAAGTCGCGCGGGGGCAACAGGTGGGTTCCGCCCGTGCGGTCGCGGCCGACAAGGGGACGGCGGAACCGGGAGAGAAAAGATCTCTCGCTATCGACCAGTACGGGGCCTAGTTTTAAAAAATCATCGATCGCGCACCCCTCCTCCCTAGATGAGAAGGCAAAAAGAGCGCGCGGGGATTCCGCCTCCATTCACCTCGGCGGCAGAAGCACTTGTTCAATTATTGACTGCGTATGATGGATGGGGCGCGGGCCGGCCTAATAGCCGAAGACTCCATGCTAAATGTTACGCTTGAGTATTGGATCGGGAAAGTCTATAATACCGGGCTGCTCTTCCAAGGTTAAAGGACCACGAAGGTTAGATAAATACGAAACCCTCTTTGTCTATAACCTGCAATGGATTGCTACAAAACGTGATTTGGTTAGATTGGAGTCGATGTAATTCGCACCCCCCCCCCCTCCGCCGTCTGCACAGCTAGATGAATGGCCGTCCGTTCTTCCATCTCATTCTGTCTGTCTAGTCTACTCTTCTTAGGTCATTATTTGGCTGAAATCAGGGAATAAATCCCTCATGTTATCATCAAACATTTAGAGGTGATCTTCGAATATCTCTCGGTGCATGAGGGGTGCCATTAAATTACATATTTCATGCTACAGTCTATTAGCGGAGGAGAGTGATGGCCGCATTTCCTCGCCGCTCATTGAGCGTAGACGGACGGGCAGGCGATCGCCTCATCATTTCACACTTAAACATAGACGGCGTGGCACCACCAAATGTTGCCGCCGCGCTTATTTGTTCTCCCTATAAATCCACCTTTCCGATCTCTCTATTACTTGCTTCGATGTGAAAAAAATACAATAGTCCTTTACCAACATGACAAGGAGATTAACTGCGCGCGTAGTGAGAAGTTTGGCAGGGATGGGAGATGTGGCGAAGTTTGGTCGTGCGCCGCGCGGGTGGGGGTTGCCCGGGTGATGGACCGCGCCATCTCCCCACTTCATATCATTTGATGTCCCAACTACCCGACGCGAGCGAGGCAGTCTATAAAACGTCATGTGCGGTTTTTGAATTATGTCAGGGTCGCCGTCTCACAGCGAGGAGTAACCGCGGGAAAATCCCTTCCACCTTGTCGTCTGTCATGTCTGACTGTGATTTATCCCCGTTTTCCGTCTATCTGTCGAATCAGATTCAGTCAGACCAGTCTTTTGGACAGCTCGGGCCCGGCGTCGTGCAGTCATTCTTCCTGACAATACTGTCATCCAGTATTTGCCGCACAAAATCTTATTGATAAGCCGTCAGGTTTTCCGTGCAAATGTGACGCCATCGCGTGTCAAAGATGGCGGAGTTTGTCTGTTCCACTTCAACTTGATGGTCAGGAGCTGGAAGAGAAAAGCGAGAAACGGCCGCAAGAAAAATTACGAGCTTTACCGGGGGCCATAAAAGTGACAAGACCGAGGTGTAAGAACTCTAAATCAACTTGACGCACCCACATTAGCGATATTAGCCGCTGATTAGCGATGACAGCCGCGGGCCAAATTTATATGTCAAAAAAAGCGCGGGAAATCCTGAATCCCCGGGCAGATTCCTGACAGAAATCTCGTGCCGGGCGTCACCCACCAAACTTATCGATGGTTTAGCCACATACAGAGTTTGAAATTCCTTCCTACCTTCGCAAAGAAATGCAACTAAGTCTGGCATTACTAAGCTGCTGGTACAGAGGCGTCGGAATTTTAAGTTGGAAAGTTTCATCCATTTCTAAGCTGCCGACCTCCGCCCTCTTGTCAGCGGAAGAAAAATGAGGCGAGTCCCCGATTGGAGACAGGACTTTCGGACGAAATAAAGTATGTAACACGTTCTAATCCGGAGTAAGATGAGAACGGCGGGTATAGTCTCGCGGAGACTAATGTGTCTAACTCCTACAAATGGGCTTTTTGGTTGGAAGCTATTAAGCCCCAACGGCTAATGATGCTTTTTCCATTATTATCGATTCTTGGTAAAGCCGAGTGTATTCTCGGATCATGAATTTTCCAATATTATGATCCTAATTTGCGGCTGGTCATTCCGGGAGGGAAATTCGACACGCTAATGACACATGCAATAGATAAACTATCTCTAAAAAGTAAATTAGAAGTAATTTATAGATACACATAAGTGATAATTTATGGATCGCAATATTATCTTTCGCATCGAGGGACCCTAATTTTGCCCTTGGTACCCGGGAAAATCGGGGGGATGGAGGGATAATACTCGGCGGGAGGCACAGGGCGAGCGGAATGTAAGAAGCCAGGATGCCGCAGAGACTAGCTGGTTCTAATATGTTTCTGATTTTGGTGACCTCAGCAGAGGATTTGGTGCGGCCCCGGGGTCGGCGTCATCCATCATAGCTGAAAGGTGCAGGCCCCGCCGACCCCTGCACGCCGGCTCATGAATATGGAGCCTTTCTCACTTACCCCCGTGCTTGTCGATACTTTGACCGGGTGATGCAGAAAAGTCGGCCAAATTTCGGGTACAGATTTAGACTTTTTATGTCTCACATTTCAGTGGGCGCCTCTAAAAGTAAACTGTACTTCATTTAAAGGCAGGGACTGCGACAGTAACCACGCCCCCTCCCCCCTCCCCCTCCCCACCGGTGTCTCACCAACAGGGCTAATGTCCCTCTAGATGCGTAGGAAGAGGAGGGACTAAAGGTCGGACGATCGGTTTGGATTCATTACGAAGGCTCGCCCCGACCAAGAGAGAGCGTCTTCCCCACAATATAAAGCTATAAATCAGCGACCGGGAACTGCTATTGTCGGCAGAAATGGCCCTGGTGAAGGAAGGGGGAATCAGGTGCACCCCAGCACAACATTGATCGCCAGAGAAAGTTAATACCCCCGTTTGACTTAGCTTTTGTTTTTCTGTCTGACTGGGTAGGATCGATGTGGAGAATTTAGTGTAGCGAAGCCGGCAGAGTTGGGATGTAAACTTTGGCCCGTTCCTTGGTGACCACATCGCCCGAAGGCGTCCCGCCACACGGCTGGCCAATAGCTTCATCTTCCACCCAATTAGTGCTGCCTTTGTTTATCTTACCCGCCCACCCCTGGTAATACTATTCAAATATAGCACCTCACTTTATAAACTTTGTCACCCGTTATTGTTGTCTGAAATCCCCCTGCTGATTCTTACAGAGTCGTCACGCGACCAGGCGACGTTTTTCTCTCCCCCGACCCATTCTACTCACACAATACACACTGTTGAAGATTAACACCAGAGTTAAACACAGAAAGTGGAGACAACACAAAATGTATGTGGAAGTGAAATACGGCAGTAATGAGTGTATACTGGTGAACACTAACTGTGTTGTTATCAATCTGTTGGGCAGCATCAAGCAGCGCTGTGGCGTACCTGACCCTGACGTGCTGTTGGACCTGACTGACGAAACAGGTAGATTTATCGAGAATTTTTAAATTCTCTTTGAAGTCGCCGCACTGGTAGGCACGACAGGTGCACACTGGGCGCTAGGTTCGCGCCCGCCATATTGCACGCGGTGCGTACACGTCGTTAGTGGAGTAGACAGGGGGAGCCAACACAATGTCGCGCCGCAGACGATTGACCACAAATTAGACTGTACCAGCGACTGACTGGATCAAGACGTGTTCTGCTGTCAGTTTACACTAAGTCTGACAGGCCAGCCGGTTGCCTTGACGCCGCCTGATCACACTCTAACGCACCGCAGGGTCGGGGTGCGCGCGGCGCGAGTGTGAGCGGCGCTCCGCCACGCTACGGTCCCTGTCACCACCACGGTCCCATTACCCCCTCACAGGACGCAACACTTCCAACATCGAACACCACTACTGACCCCAATCGCACGAGGTTGGCGCATCATTCCCAGTAATTGAGGGTTTCTTTTCACACAGAAGTGCCTTTATTGGGACATCTGGATCCATTATCGGCAGCGCGCTGCTTGCTGGCCAATTCCTGGAGATGAATATATCGAACAGTCATTATACCCCCATCTAGTCTTTTACCTTGCGCAGCTTTCCGGACAGAAGAGCTCCTGATGATCTGGGGAATTTTGATGAGACTCAATAATGCTCAGACCTTTCCTCGAAAATCGATCGCCGTCCTCGACAGAAATAACCCCTCGGGAGAGGCGAGTCCGTTATCCGGAGAAGCGCAAAGGTTGTGGACGTTCCGCCCCGGGCCGGAGCCCCCGAGCCCCGGCCGCCCCGGGGCTTCCCCACCTGTCCGCGCGCTAAAGCGGGAGGGCGCCACGTCTAAGTCTGTAAAGCTGAATTCTTAATTCCCTCCACAAATCACGTATCTTTGCAAATCCCGGTCAAATCAAGTGCGGAACTACAAGCCGACTGCCTAACGACCCCAAAGGCACGCGGCCTCTGCTCGTTAGCCCCACGCAGGGGAGCCACTGACACCGGCTCTGGCTGTCATCAACGGTGGGGGGGAGGGGACATGCCTCGAGACCACGGCGATGTAACGCATAAAAATGGAAATTTATGTCGCCAATAAAATTAACGTATTATCACTAATGGTGATGGTATATTTATGCGGTGTTGTAAAAGCAAACGACGTCTGTATGGGCCTTTCGTGTGAATGAACAATTCAAAGTACAAGCTCGGGCTCCGAATTCGTGTAACATAAACCGATATGTATCACTTGAGACCGGTGAATGGCGGATGAAACAATAAACCCAGCACGTATACTTCATTGGGAAACAGGCACAGAAAATGCCTGCACCCGACGGTGGCGCATTAATGTCCTGGCACTCTCCATTTATCTTCATTGCCGCTGCAAGCCGAGGAAGCGTAGAATGGGCTCAATAACGAGGTTCATAATGCCAAGTAAAAATATCCGTTCCCATTAGTTTTGAAGGGGCCATTAGCTTAGTCGGGAGTACGACAAAATCGCACGGGGAGGTCCCCTGCCATCCACTTGGGGTCCGGCGATGCCACCACAAATTTTCTTCAATTTCCGAGCCACTTGCCAGCGCCGGTTTTTACCAGGGTGAATCCATATCTCAGCGCGGCTGAACTTCAGCTTCAGACTGAAAGTCTGTCTGCAGGGGTCCTCTCGATGGTGATTGAGCGTGCGCTCTGTGTATTTGCCAAATCTTCAGGCGAGATGGTTTCCCTCTCCCCCCTGTGTCGTATCGCACCGTCTTTATTGCCCTCTTTCGTGCCGCCAGGTGTTAGATGCAATTTACGAGAGCAACATTTGCAATATTATATCATAACGCGACTCAATTTTCTGCGTGCCTGGCAGCCGTTAATGTAGCTCATTTCGTGGGGCGATGGAGACCCGGTGCACTTTCCTACCACAGTTGCCCTCGCGTCTCCACACACTTTCCTCTCCACACGCGCTTCTGAACAGGTGTCAGAAACGTGACACCGCTCCGCCTGCCCCCCTCCCCACCTTCACATAAACCGTAATGTGGATCACTCTGTGACAAGAGTTATCCCTCTTCCTCATGCCATTTACACACAACAGGTACTCTGTAGCCTTCGGCAAGTACTAAGTTAAACTTGACTCGGAGCTACTGTTTTACATCAGAAGCTGTTTTGGAGCCGGTGAATTCTCAGGTTCTGTTTTATGCTACTTTGGCAAGTAAAGATAATACTAGAGGATTATGCGGTGGGTGTAAGTTAGCCATAAAGGACCTTTGATGGACAGGGGAATTGTTCTTGGCACAAGTGGAGCGATAACGCTTGTTTTTAGGTACTAGTATTTGTTGCCTCTGTGTGTTTGCACATTCTGTAGTACATGTATTGTTTTGTTACTTTGGAGGGTCACACAAAGCATGGTGTTGTGTAGGGGATAACACTTCATAGAACATACCAGGAAACGGCGTTACAAACAATTGAGAGTATCTCGTATCTTTATAAGCATCCAAATGTTGTGCTAGTCTGGCAAACAAGTGCACATGGCCAGAGGTCAGGTTATCCGCACTACAAGAGTTGTTATGGGAACGAAACTTTTGGTTTCGACTATAATAGTACATATAACATAAAGTTATCTGGAAGTTAGGAAGTTAGCATTTCACCATTTCCCACTATCCACTTATTTCTAAGCCCTTCATAGAACCATCATAGCATCATTTAACGTTATCATACCTCTGTCGCGACTACTAACTCGAGCATATTAAAGTCAAATATGGAAGGGGGGGTGTTAGATATCTCCTATGTCATTATCGTGGTTAGCAAGCCTTGTCTCCAACCCGTCCTGAAGATTCCCATCTTGATGAAGATGACTATCAATAACCAGCTGCTGATAACGGGCTGTACAATCGTTATTTCCTACGCGCTCTGATTGATATTTGTCGTCGTAAATTCCCCTCAATGCGTGCGAGAGATTGTTCCTCCCCATCAGATTGATGGTCCTTTTATGTACCATCTTCCACTAGATCATCATGAACTGCAACTTTGCACCCACAAAATGCTTCGGCGTTCTCACCAGAAAATCGAAATAGGATCTCTCCGCAATGTGCTATTATGTATTGCCGTCTTTTTATTCATAAATGTAGTAAATTACTTTCTCTGTCTGTCATACTTTTTGGGGGTCTTTTTTAAAATCTTTTTCTTCCCATCCTTTATCATACCGCAGCCTTTATAAGTAATTGCTTGATGAGTTGAGTTTCATTTTCATTTCTGGACATTTTAGCCACCGTACAAAATGTTTGACTCGGGGTCTCCTGGTCTCGAACCCGAAGCAAATAAGCCGATGCACACGGCGGATATCGGGGCAGAGAGTAATCGGTTTGGAGCAGCCCGGTCATTAACGTGTTCAAGTCAATACAGCAGTGTTTAGAAATCAATTCTTAACTGGGGAGAAACTGCTAAACGGTAAAATTCAATAAAGGGTTATCAACTGTGGATGGAGTGTGCAATGTGAAAGAGAAGCCACCGGAAAATCGTCATTAGCAAGGCCCATGATATCATACGCAGACTTAGCTAGAATAGAACACGTGTTTGTCTAAAAACTCTATGACAAACGTGAAAGCTTCGTATCTGTGTGAGATAGAGGTATCAATACAAAATTTTGGAGCGCAGATAGCACTGTCTTTCTCAATTTATGAAAACGAGTGATGAAATTCAGCAATCAAGAGAAACCATTGTCCAATGAAATGGACAGGAAAAAAACAGGTGCACATTGTGTGATATTGTAAGTGCGGCGGGCAGTAATGACAGGGTTAATTACGAATGTAGACCAATTATCTACTTTTTACCTTTGTCGATTTCTGTCGGAGGCCCCCTTAACCCTCACATACATTAAAGACACTTTCATTGAAAAGTACATTGATTGTGTCTTGCTGAACCACACTGAATTTTCTGCTTGGTTCTCTATTGTGAAATACACACAAAAATGGAACAGACATGAAGTCATATCTACTAAAGAATTTCATCCCTAAATTGATATCCAACTAGCCTTACACGAATAGAAAATTAATTCCAGTTCAGCTTTTAATAAGGAAATCCAAAACTTGATAGAAGTTCACAAGACAAGTGAAATGAGCTGTAACTTCTTTCAAGGACGAATGCAATGAAATATCTCCTTAAAGTAAAGTTTCACACTATTATTGTGCTACTTATTAAGTTTTGTAATTACCCTCCGGGCAAGATTTTGCAATAAACGTATTGTTCAGCATATAGGTACACCACGCAGTACATAGACGCATGTATAAAAGCAGAAACTTGTGAGTTTGTGTGTGGGTGATTTAACGTGACGGGATCTGAACTCTTGCATGATGGAGTGATATACAATAATCGGTTATGGTGCAAAGTGTAATTGTCTTTGTATAACTTTGTAATTGTACAGGCGTGCTAGGCTATCCATCAATTGATTTTATTGTCCCAGTCTCCGTGGAAAAGTAAGTTGGGTTTGCCAAGAACTATACCGAGCAACAAATGGGCTCCGGAAAAGTTCTTCACTTTATGTAAATGTAGGAACAATGGAATGTGACTTTACAATGTACGTTAGGGCAAGGAAGGGTCGCAATGTTTTCTTTTATGTTTTATATGAATATTCATTTGAGAGAATCACAAATTTTGTCCATTTTTCACCTGTGGTCACTTTGAAATTTGCAAGACAAGTGAAGACAGGAACACATTTTCAATGTGTAGTATTTTCTGTCAGTGATATCGCTGAGCCAGGAGGAGTAGAAGTATACCATACATAACCGACTTCGCGCCTTTGGACATATGGCCCACTTTGATCAGGTAGTGCTTTTACATGCTGTATTCTCCGGCGCATGATGATGAATGACCAGTAAATGTGTATGTAATATGTCGTTCTCCCTCGCAACCCCGGCTCTTCATGCGGAGTCTGCCCAGCTCAAGTCGTATGTTTTCTCTGAACACGCATCCGTACGTACCGAAATTTATTTTCTTGGACTTAAAACCTCATCAGGAACACGTCTCTTCCCAATGTGTCTGGTCTGGGTTTAGCTAGACAAACCTCGCTGAATTAAAACTCTTATTATTGCAAGAACAATAATTAAGGAGGTGTTTGGAAACGCCTCGAACTTCCTTCCCGTTTTTCCCTTGCTCCCCCGGGTGTCGGCTGGCGGTACGCGGGTGTTTTGGGGCAGGCGGGATAATTGCTATGGGAAGTTCTTACTGATGGTCTGCAGTCAGCTGGAACAAACACATTTCTACCGGATTACATCCAACCGCGCTTCCTCCAGCGATTGTGCACTCGGATGGATAAAAAGTTACTAAATAGCACATTCGCGTATGTCACAGAGGGATGAGCAATCTGAGAGTACAGACAGAGCTGGGGAAGATAGGAACTATACGGCGAGCCTAAACTTACAACTTCAGACTGAATGTATGACTTGCTCCCACTAGGAATAAAAGGTGTTACCGACCTATGTGCACAAGCCGATCTTCTTGGTCAATCTCTATCTTCTAGCAACATAGAAGTATACGGGAATGCTTGCAGGGCAATACAAAGTAAAGGAGAGTCTAGCAAAGATTGTTTCACATTCCCGAAAAGTACCAATCACTTTTTGTCAGAAGAAATGTGTGACAACTTCTTGAAAAAAAAACATAATGACATTAAAGTTTATTGCACATACCTTTATTGTACATCCATGCCCTACCGTGCTAAATAAAGGTATACAAAAGTGGCAATAAACAACATATAGTTACAGGACTTGTATCAATAATCTAAAACATGGGTTCTAAAAATACTCCAGTGTCTACAAGAGATGGGTCAAAGTCAGTGGAAGGCGTAAATTGGGATGGGTAAGAAAGTGGGGGAAATAAAAGACTACACAGCCACCCTCTTGAAACTTTTGAATGGAATAGTCCGGTTTGTAAAATACAATATGATATAATAATAAAATACTCGCTTGTAGAGTATTCATTCAACTACAGATATGCAGACTATCATCATTTCCGCGTTCCCTACAACAGATATAGAGCTCTAGAGACAAATTCTGTCTGACTTACATAGTATATCCTATGTACACACATTATAATATACACCCCGAAACTCGAGCCTTGCATAGCTTGATGAAGTTGAAGTATATCACACATTAAGAAAGCAAACATGGCGTAAAGTAAGCAATCTGTTTAGTTCAAAGCTAAACATAATTCTGTACCCAAACACGAATCACTCCAAGTGACAACAAAGGCACATTGAAATTACAGGTATGAAACATGTAGTCTTGTGTTACACCATGTGCAATTTTGTACCCATTTTGTACACACTGTGAATTCTGGTGTATAATAATAAAACGCACATCGCGTTATTTGAGCCGTGTATTTTTCTGGGTTTATGAATGCTGCTAGCTTCGCGACTCGGCGACAGGAACATCTGGCCTAATATGAATATATATTCTTGGTTATCAGAGTATTCTGGTTCCTGTTACCGACGTTCCGCATGTGACCACTGATAAAGAAAACGAATCTTACACAGAAACATAATTGATAACATGCATCGGAATTAATTAAGGCGCAAACAAACGGTTCATACACCATTAGGCCCCTGATGGGGGAATACCAGGTAATTACGTATATCGAAATAGGACCAAAACCGGCGGAGTTTTTACGGGGGATATTTTTCGATCGGAAGATTTTACAGTCGCGAGATAGGGTCACCGTCACACGTACTTGATTTAAAAGTCGTGTGTTTCACAGCCGTGAAGTTCGTACTGAACATGTGCGCGCAGGGTCGTGTTTATACCTATAAACGTACAGAACGCAGAGCCAGACTACGTTTATGCCAAACAACGCACTCGTAAATCTCGGCACGGCCGGTACAAACCATACGCCGGGGGCCGGGCCATTTTTCACGTGGAACTCAGCATATGGGGGATGGCGCCCCGAGCCTACAACAAATGAAGAATATATCTAAACTGTCAAGATATGCAGCAGTATCTGTTCCGAACATGCCTTGGAGTGCAAGTTCAGGGCCGTTCGTCAATTATTCATGGCACAAGTAGGTTAGCACAGCAATAATGGGCGACTTGCACTTGTCTGCAGTAAAACAGATGACCAAGATTGAGGACGATTTGACGCCAAGAAGGTACTGCCGCATATTACCCTGTTTAGTTCATTCATCTCGGTGGTAGTTGTCTTCTTGGCACTTGAATTTGTCAGCAGTTCTGTGCCTACATTACAAATAGCTGTGAGATTGATGACCTATACACTACTATCTATATATCTATAGAATACTTGGAACAGGTATGGCAGTGAACAGAGAACAGTGCTTCTTTTTTAACTTTTCTTTCCCTTAAATCTGAATTTTTCATCATTGAACACCGGTGAGGGTAATACATCACCCTCTCCCTTCCTTTCCCGGATGTGATAGCTCCACAATTATAACATCAATCTTGGCTGAAATGGCTCAGTTCTTGGGACAGTGAGGTTTGTTATCTCAATATATGATATGATAGCAAATATATAAATGATAGCAAACTGCATGGCTTATCTGTCCTGTATGGTACCTCCAATCCTTATCAATAGACCAATCAAATCAATCAATATATCAATCAATTTAGGCGTCATAGAATTGTACGATACAACAACAAAAATTAAAAAGTATGTTACTGAAGTAATGAACAATGACCTACGCACAATATATTTGTATTTCACTGCATTAGCGATACGTTTTTATCGTCGCCCCGGGGATTCTTTATAGAGCCAGTAATAATAACTATGTCAAAAAAGTTGACGAGAAGTGAAGGACAGAGAATGATTTCCAACCCTGAACGGGTGGCAAGCAAGTCACAGTTCGCACAGTTTGAATCCGTCATCTTTAACTTGAAGACATACTGTGCAAGTCATCCAGACTTTTGTAAACTCGCGTATGCCGTCAAGAAAACTGGCTTCCAAGGAGGACAGAACACATATTTCCTGGTCAACTTATCCAGGCGAGATTCTTTTTAACCTTTCACTTTCCGACATGTAAGTTTTTGTGTGTGCAAATTTTATGCTGTCAATTATTCGCAGTGACGAGTAGCGTGTCTAGCATGGATACAGACGCTGTTGGCCCACAAGATGGGTTTTTCGTCATCAACGTTTCAACAGAAACGCATGAAAACGCCATCCACGATCTTTTCAGACGATTCCGATACAAACTTTATTTCTACTCTCTTTATATCAAATTGTCTCCCTGTTATAGCGGTGGACTTCAGAGGAGACGCTAAGTAAGAGTCTCCACCACATGACCCCGGCTGGCAAAACAACACCTTAGCGTTATCAACAACTACATGCAAACATGTCGTCGGCCTGGTCAACATCAGGATATCTCAAACTCTCCCTGCGAATGGAATGAAGGAATGGGGGAGGGGTAATTGATCTATTTTCTACAGTTGTCATGTTAAAGTGCTACTCTGTGATGTATACATATATAGATATATTTGGTGTCATGTTATATACATTCAAAACTGCCCAAGCAGACCAATGATAATCAGGCGACTTATAAAATCTGGCCTATGCGGACAGGTGGTCGTTATAGACAGGATTCTTAATGCTTGCTTTAATGGGAAAATTGTCTAACGGGACCACCAAGTGTTCACATCGGCCAGGTGGCCTTTTTGTAGAGGCGCTCACTTGAACACGCTTTACTATACTTATCAGTTCTTCAAAATACGTTTGTAACGCTTTCTTTATTCTTATGTGTTTGTACGTCCCCATTCAACTTGTTTTCTACATTCATCTTTCATTTTCTCCGGATTCTATCATTCCTTTTTTTCCTGCATTCCTTTCTCTTTACCCTTTCCGCAGACAGAAAAGTTTTAGCACGAGTTTGTTACCATCGCGACAGTTTGTACATTGGTTGTAATTCAACATTTTGGCCGGGGGCACTGTGTCAAAGTACAAATGATTTCCCGTCGTGACATGTCACCACGTATCCTTCACGCCGAGCAACTCCGCCTGGCCTTGGCCTGGAGTAACCACTAATAAAACATTCTATCAACTCTTGCTTGGGGGAATCGTATCTGTATTCTAAAACAAGTCAGAATTGATGAGATGTTTGCACGAGATTTTTTAACGAGGGGGAGAATTAACGAGTAGCCTGCTGGGTTGTCAATGATAACTGATGAAAAATGGAACACAGTTTTTTATTTTGCATAATGGCAAACTTTGGTACACGGTGCTTCTAAATCACTCGTGGGCACAAGAAATCTAAAAAATCACTTCATATTCTTTTTACAACTTTATGACGACAGTGAAGCTATTTTGAACAACACTAAGAGGACAAATTGGCTCTCTTCCACAGTCAAATTAACTTGTTAAACGATAGCCAGTATTCTGGATAAGTTGTAGTAATTCACCACTACATGTACCGTTATCGTCTGTTGTTGTGTAAACTTCCCAGTAGGATTGATAAGTATCTTATTTCAAAGATACTTGACACTTGTTGGACCAGCGCCTGTGCAGGCGGTGACAATGTGTCATTCTACATTTATCAATCAACATTATTTTTTCCTTACAGACGAGAGGGGCACTTTGGCTACGTTTTGGGTCCTCCTAAATCTTTCAGATGAAAAGTAGGTAAAGGGCAGCAGGGGAACTCGCGAAAAAGTAGGTGAGAGTTAGCCATGGGGACTTGAACCCTTGCGGCAATTGATACGTGTCGTCAGTAGCGTTAGCGGCTGACGTGTGCCACATGGTTGGAGTCGCCGGGCCCGCCGTCCTGTCTTACCGATCGAGCGCGTGAAATTTACCGTGAAATGATCGGGCTGTCATCGTGGCTGTCCCCGGAAGCGATGCTGAGGATCAGCCGCAGGGTCCAAAGCCAGGGACCGGAGCGTTCGTCAGCGGTTTAAAGTCGTGACGACGGGATCTCACATGCACTGGTAATTGCCACAGGAGGGTACCGCGGTGGTGACCCGTGATGATGGAGGACTAATATACACAAACCACACAAGCACCACACAGGTCACCTTATTCGTGTGCTTTCTTGAAAGGCTGAAGATGTGTATACTCGGGTTTGTAACATTGGCACAGAAATCCTTGGAGAAACGTTCAGCGCATGTCCTTACATCAAAGACTCACGGCACGACGCTTGTACGGCGAATTCTCGGCGAGTTAATGCAGGATCTTAACTTTTCAACTTGCAGATTTCCCGGGCGGAACGTCCCCAAGTCCTTCCAATTAGGGACCGCAGGTGACAGCCACTGACCTGCGCTGATGCAGACTGCAGTGCGCATGCGGATTGCGGATGACACTTTCCCCGGGGGACTACAATTAAGATATGATGACTACAATTCAGGGGACTGTCGGCTAATTGTTGACATCATTAGGACTGAAATGTTACAAATTAAAGCGTTTCCTTTCATGCCAGGGTGGCGATGACTGCTGTGCACGTTGAGACGGCGCGCTAGAGGGAGGTCAACAGTACAGATTTAATGGCAGAGTTTTCCAATTTTATGCATGGCGCAGAACTTTGAGTTAACGACCAGAACTGAACGAAACGCAAATCAAGCATGCAAAGTCAGACTGCAGTTGCGTATAGGCTGTAGGTGTATTTCTCTTCCCGAAAATACATATCACACGGTGAACTTTGTTGAACTGTGATAATCGGTGCAGCACAACATTGATACTACACAGCACAGGGTCTGAGAGTGAGACCGAACTTTCAACTTTTCATTTCAACTACAATGTATAAAAATGTACTTAGTTATTAATAGTCTATTCAGTATTGAGACCATCAAGAACAGCTTTTCAAAGCCACACTCTCGGATTTTAATACTCAAACTTGCACAACAACACAAAAGCGTTGAAAACTTCTGAAAGAAATTCGGATTGAACTTGGTTATCTACATTTAAAGTTGCAGCTTCGGGAAGTCGGAGGTGATTCCCAGGCGGCCGTGCTTCCAGGCCCACGCGGACATGGGAGTGACAGACTCGATGGTTAATTCAGTTCCCCGCGCCGCCGAGGACGCTATTACACACGCCGTACTCCGCGTTTCCGTCAATTAGAACTGTCACAAAGACGCAAACAGGCGTTCGTGACAGGCGAAGGACCGGAGGTGCCTGGGGACGACGACATCCTGTTTTGCTCAGCGCGACTCTGCGAAGGAAATACATCATGCGGAGATGTGGTTCTGTTGTCGGGAGTCTCCGACAACAGATTACTCTCCAAGCAGATGGGGGGAAATCGTGACCCTTTCCTTATATGTCGTCTTTTTCTGTCAGCTATCCCCACCAATAGAAAAGGACTGCATATAAGAAAAGGTTACAATTTTCCCCATCAACCTCTGCTTGGAGAGTACAACAGATGACGGTTGCAAGAGTCGCACATTGCTGATACATCGTATCTCAAAAGCGCCTAGAATATACATTTTCTTTTGTAGATTTCCCTTTGACTACCTGGAGTGCCTAATTAACTCGTAGAGGAATACATTGTCTTGTTTTCATACATACATTGCCATTGCATGTATTTATTTGCGTGTAGCTTTCTCAGTGAAATTTTCCTCAAGTTATCCATCAGAAGAACATAGTTGATGCACTTTTCTCATATATTCTTATACTGTACAATTTCAAATCATAATTATATTGCAGGTAGAACTACAGATGAAACAAACGTACATATACATTGTCGCACAGGCCTTATCAAGGAGCTGGACCTCCACCCCAGAGAGAACGCCGGGAAGTTCTTGGCGCCTAAGACGACGTACGTCTTGGTGAAGAAGGTCCTGGTGTCACACGGCAGCAGCGACGAGGAGGCCAAGTCAACCAGCAATAAGACATCTCCCGCTCAGAACAAGGAGTACAGGTAGGATAAGAGTGCAACTTGGGCCTTCTTATCCCAGTCTTGCTCCGGTCTCTCACTCACTCTAAGGCTTCTCACTTGGGCCATGCGGCTCGTGTGCTTGTTTCCTTTTATCTATCTTCCTCTCATGTCATTCTTTTTATTGGGAAGTCTACAACTTTTCCTTGCTTTCAACCACTTCAAGTCCTTTTTGCCTTTACTAGTTTTACCGCGTCTTCATCGTCGAGAGGAAGACAGTTGTGACTCATGATATCCTAACAAAGTCTTTATAAAGTTTCAGGATTAGGGGAAAACTGGCTTCCTCTCATCTCACATATCCTACATATC
>NC_049979.1:8618412-8620439 GCF_000003815.2 Branchiostoma floridae
CTTGTTACGAAAGCTGGTAACTTTGGTGTTGTTAAGAGTTATCAAAGACTGTATGTGACGTCACGACGCACATACGTCACAATACAAGCGCGAAGAAAGCTTCTCTTTACCCCACACGCACACTTTAATCGTTAGGACAGCATCAAAACACCGCCGATATAGCCGCACAGGTGGATGGCGAATTTCCACATCACGTCACAATTTCCGTGAAACGTCACAATGTCCCAAAAGTTGGGTGGTGCAGTAATAATTATAATGGCTCGATCATGAGGGCTGGAAGGGGAGGGTGTTAGAGTTGCGACGGTCGGGATTGACAAAACGCTGAATTGTGCTGCAGAAAACAGACAAAACACACACATAACTGTTCCCATGCGCCAGGCCCCGCTCCATCGACGGGACCGCTGAGAAAGAGAAATGCCGGCGATCTGTCGGTAATGCGCGAGCATGAGCAATGTGCCGTGTGCCGCTGTGGACCATTACACTAAAGACCCGCTAGATTACATATTCCTGGAAAATAGAGAAGTTTGCCCGCCAGT
The DNA here is from genome assembly GCF_000003815.2 of Branchiostoma floridae. Taxonomy (NCBI): domain Eukaryota; kingdom Metazoa; phylum Chordata; class Leptocardii; order Amphioxiformes; family Branchiostomatidae; genus Branchiostoma; species Branchiostoma floridae. Next base: position 8,618,949 of record NC_049979.1, read on the forward strand.
GACAGTGTCAGAAATAACCCAGCCAGGCTCGATGGGACTGGATCTATAGTGGTGATTAGCTCCAGTAAAGGAGGCGGCTTTCCGCCAGATACTTTCATGAGGTAGACGTACAAAGGCAAATTGTTAATCGCGCACACCTGCTGGGGCTTATCTGAGGAGGACTCCTGTGTTTTATGGACTTGAACAGCGAGTTCGGCACTTGCTGGATCCGCCGGGCGATGGAACGAAAACATTGGTAATGTTGCGTTGTAAGGAGCGGCAGGGCGTCCCGTTCTCGTCATTGCGCACGAGAAATTACATGAAAATCACGTCTTTAGGGTAGGTGCAAACCGGGTTCGCACAAGTTGAGGCAGAGAATATTAAATCCGCGGGAAGGGCTATAAAGGGAATGGAGAAGATTTGCGGGGACTTTCACATATTGGGTGGGGAAGAAAGACGCCGGCGTTCGGCTGGTGCTTTTCGTTTCAAATCGACAATATCGTTTAGACGTTGGGATGGGAGGATGTAGCCTTCTCGTCTGCGGCGTTTGGCTCACACGTCATTTAACTCGGTTTATCTCAGCCGAGGCACTACAAACAAGTTCGACACGCCGGAATATCATCACAATTTAATAACGCGGAGGTAATACTTCAGGCCCGTCCGACTCGGAGCGCCGAGCGGTGACGTACCGCACGTGACCTTCACAGAGCTACGGACGTGGGAAGGTCAGAGGTCACGGCGTCGTCCTCTGTGGCGGATGCGGCACATCACAGGGCAGGATGATCAATCGTACACGCGGGAGCGGCGCACCTGCGTTGGACGTTCTGATGGGGAAGACAATTAGGGAGATTGCCTGGTGGGCGCGGAGGGACCCGCCAAGCGGGGACCGGGACCGACGGAGTCGCCCGCCGGTGGCAGGTGGCGTGGATCCCCGAGGGACGCGGATCTAGTTACGGATAGAGTACCGGAAATTTCCTACATCCACTCCACCTCAATCTCGGTGGTCTCGATGTAACAGTTAAACAAACGGACACGCGAGGAAACCATTACTAACATTTTTCCTTCGCACGAAGTTAAATCAGTTTCTGAAGTTAACACAACGTGGGGCACATTCTCGCCGGCGGCTTTGTTTGTAGTCACAATGACACATATTCATCTAGGGGACAAAATTGATGACGCGTCTCCCACGCAGTGATTTCAGAACCAGACGCCTCCCCTGAGCTGCCAAACTCCCCCGGCAATTTCGCCCAAGTTCAGGGAGTCGACGTCACAGAGCTTTCCTCCACAGTATCCGGTTCGTTCTTTATCCTAGAGTGGAATCTGAGACAGAGCATTAAAAAGTCATCAAACTTAGTTCCTAAGCCCCGGAAAATGTCATTGGGTGACCGCCATCATGGCACTTACATTTAAAATGAAAATGCCATTATCGCCTAAGATATCACATTTCGCGCGGGCCGACCGCTGCATGCGCACTTAGTAGTCCAACAGCACGGGGAAGGACAAGTCTGGAGA
>NC_049979.1:8620539-8622286 GCF_000003815.2 Branchiostoma floridae
CGGCGGCTTTGTTGTAGTCACAATGACACATATTCATCTACGGGACAAAATTGATGACGCGTCTCCCACGCAGTGATTTCAGAACCAGACGCTCTCCCCTGAGCTGCCAAACTCCCCCGGCAATTTCGCCCAAGTTCAGGGAGTCGACGTCACAGAGCTTTCCTCCACAGTATCCGGTTCGTTCTTTATCCTAGAGTGGAATCTGAGACAGAGCATTAAAAAGTCATCAAACTTAGTTCCTAAGCCCCGGAAAATGTCATTGGGTGACCGCCATCATGGCACTTACATTTAAAATGAAAATGCCATTATCGCCTAAGATATCACATTTCGCGCGGGCCGACCGCTGCATGCGCACTTAGTAGTCCAACAGCACGGGGAAGGACAAGTCTGGAGACGGAGTCAGATGGGAGAGGGACACGGACACAAACGACAAATTAATGGGGAAAGGGGAGATTGGGGCGAAATCTTGCGTGTAATCTACATTTTAATAAATGAATGGCAGCCGGAATTATTGCAGTATTACATTCTGAAGGGTACAAATTAGGAATTTATGTAAAGTCAGGTTGGGTCCCCATCCATCACTGGATCGATGTGTCGCGATATCACAACCAGCATTAATTGCGTCGCCGCTTATTACCCCGCTCGCCCTGAAATGAAATTATCTATTAATTCTAGATTGGGAAAATTTCGCGATGATTGCAAAGATAGGAGAAACTTCGAAATTAAAGAAGAAATCCCCCTAAATTAAACGCTTTCGCTGATAAGGGCGCGGGGCGGTCGACAGGGGAAGTTACGAAGTGGTAAAGTCGGAACGGGAACCTCCGGTCCGGACACACCAGTACACCACTGTACTGTACCAGTCCTCCCTGGCTTTCATTCACAACATCCAACTTTTCACACAACAGACAAAAAACACACCGACCAGGACATGATATACTACCGTGGCACTCAGTTAGCAGACGCAGACCTATCTAGTCTTATAAATATTAGATGCTTCGCTTTTTCCCGCTCATTTAGCAAGCAGCAGAGTAATTGATGTAATGGGAGCCCGAGATAATGGCACTGTAATGAGGTTACAGGGGACAGGAGCTGCTGCAATGAGGACTTGGGAGTGCTCTAGCAAGCCAGCACAAAGGCGCCACAAAAGCCGGTCTACTTGGGCACCAGTTGCGCGCTCTCGGTGGGCGTCAAAAACGCCGGTAAAAAGTTGCCAATATTTCATCTTTAACACGGAGCAATTCATTAGACAGTGAACCTTGACACGGGCGGAGGCAGGGGTGGCGCCCTGCACGGTGCTTGCCTCCTGAGAAATGTCCTCGGCCTTCTTTATGGCCCCAAAATCGCCAAGACTGCACTAAAATTACTTAAGAGGCCTTGAAAGGATCAAGTCCAGTAATCCTGGATGAAATATGGCCCTCTTTTTCATCTCCCGAATGGCGTAATGCTCTGGCCCTCCCGTAGCGCCGCTCTTCGCGACAATTTCCGGTAATCGACCATGAAACATGCACAGAAAGCAAGCCCAAATGAGGTCGGATAAGTCAGTTTCATCGTTTTCATTACATCCGAGCAAAGCTGCCCTCCACTTGAGAGCGTCCGAAGCGTGATTTTCGGGCTGAAGGATTAGATGTCGGCGTCAGTCGCGCCCGAAGGTTGCTGAGTTTTCACGTGCCTGACGTCAGATCTCACATCGGTCACGTGACACGGCGGTGCTTACGCTTCTTGTCGTTTTGCTTTGAAATCCGACGTT
>NC_049979.1:8622551-8652898 GCF_000003815.2 Branchiostoma floridae
GTCCGCCGAGCTGAAATGACAGCGACGACTGATCTGAAAGTGAACGAAAATGACGCATTAAAACGAGTCGAACCTCGTGAAGGGCGATGAGGCTGGCAGGTCCTGTGCGTGCGCCAGAAGAGAAAAACTGCGCCCGCGCCCCCATGCGGGAGTGATGGAACCAGTGCCAGTTGTCTCCCGGTAAATAGAATATCAGATACATACATGTAATCAAACAAGCGACATCGGCGCGCTAATTCTCAGCGCTCCTTCGCCCTTGAAGGCCCGCGCACTTCGCTGTCTCATTCGATTCGCGACAGTGTCAATAACTCGGGATATCTTGGACTTATGGAAATGCGACTTTATTCAATTATAAGAAACTTCCGGCGATCATTCGTCAGTGGGACGATATTTATGAGTGTATCTTTTCTTAAAGAGCACGGGGCTATGAAATATTGGCACGTCTGCTGAGCGCACAGATAGCTCGAAAATTAGATTCATAATGAGGCTTTTCATTCCGCAAATGGCATTTGCCTGCGCGTGTCGGGATTTCGGCGGTAGCGCCCAAGATTGAATTTCTCTCTGACGCAGTTATTTACTTTTATTACCGCGGCCCTGCTCGCCAGATGATAATGAAGAGCGCATTTGTCCGTGGCCGCCACAAACGGCGCCGCAAGCCGCCCGTGAAATTTTACAACTGAGAGCAAGAACGTACGGATCATGTCTCAAAAGCGGGAACTTGTGTATCGGACGGTTTTCTTAACTTGTATTTCACTTAAGTTTTCTCTGTGTCAATACACACCAGTCTTCATGCTGACTTCTTTGAAGCCAATCGCGGATTCTTCAAGCATCTCCCTTACCTTAAAAGTAGAAAGTTGTAAATTCTCTACAATTTCTATACAAGGTGGTTATGTTGTGGGATACAAAGTTGTGTAAAGCTGTCTCTAGTTCACTGTAGTTTTGTTTGCGTGTTATTTTCTGCTTCCATTTTGTAGCTGATTCGGCAACTAACATTGTTGTTAAAATTCTGACTAAACCGAAAAATATCTAATGTTTGAGTTATTTGTATTAACTCTTTTTTCTATCTCTTCCCCAAGCCACAGAAATGGCATTGTAGAAAAAATGTACTCCCCTATCCCATGTAAAAGTTCCTGTCTTCTTCCGCTCCTTTCAACTACTGAGGATGTTGAAAAAAAGCCGGGATAAGCACATACGTTAACCATGCTTGTCCCCCAGGGCGCCTGTGTTATTGTTATGAACGAGGCAGAAATATACGGTGGCATTTAGGCCGACATGTGTTTTGTGGCCACAGTGGACGCTGCGACCATAAAACCCCGCGACGCTCCAAACGGAGACACTGTAATGTCAAAGAAATTAGCGAAATATCGGTCATAAGATTTAACGAGATTTGGGGTTGGCGGGCTAAGGGCTCCCCTGGCGAAGTCGTGAACTCGTGGGACGTGTTAGGGTGAGGACGGACGGCGTGAGATGGCCAGACCCATTTTATATGCGACCTGCGAGCCAACTGGTCCCAATTTTCGGCTCCGTCGCCTCCCTGTGGACTGTATATTTTTTATAAATCAGAAAAGAAAAGAAAGTCTCTCGTCATTTTTCCGTGTGAGAAGAGCGACCTGCAAGGGTGAAAACACATGAGCAATACACAGTCTTTCAACAACAACAAGCATAGATGAGGAAAGTGGTGGGTAATTGGTGAATAATATACGCGTGCTTTTGTAGCGGTAATTTCAAAAATAAAACGACATAGGTACTTTTCGCTTAGACAGACAAGGCTGTGAAAAACCTTAAAATCAGCCCGGGGTCCCTTCTTTTAAAAGCTACCGCGTTGTTATTTTACCAAGATTTCATCACACGGGTGTCTTGTGTGATTTAAATGATAAGTGATTCAAATGAAAACACGTCCGCTGTAGGCTTTTCCTGGCATCAATATCATTTTCTCTTAAGTTACGTAATATCCATAAACTTATGAAAATGTTGTACTCATGATATAGATATTAGAGCAGTTTCACATTGATTCACGTGCTTTGCTAGTACGGAGCAGTTATATGGTGACAGTTACTGGGAGTTCTGTAGTGGTCCTGTCCTTGGTGCTGAAGGCAGCTGTTAGTGTCAAGTCTTCGGGCGTACGTAACCAGGGCGACAGTAGCAAAACAAACCACCGTCGTGACTGTGTCAGGCTACAAATAACTGTTTCTTTTTTGGGTGAAAATCATATGGTCACGACAGGGACTTGTCGAGGTACTATAGGGGCACAGGCAGCGACGTGCAACTGGACAAATACTACAGAACACAAAATATATTGTTACCATGATATTTCTAATAACCCCTCAAAATCTTTACCTTTTTCACGTATATGTCACGTCCACATCATTCGGAGTATAGGTTTACATAGAGTGAAAACTATCTTCCATTCCATAATCCTATTGAAGTGTCAGCTTTGGACTTGTGTCCATCATTAGGTACTTTTTGCATGCCCGCCGATGTGAACTCATTTTTTGACGTGATTATGACTTTAACTTTGTTAGACATCAATAAAAAAACGTATTGACTTATTTGTCGTATCTTCAAACGGTTATGTCTATTCTGTACTTCATTGACTGAAGTACATTATTATATATTTGGAGTTTCATAATCTCATAACTCCTGGCGTACCGACCAACTTCTTACCCCCAAACTTCTATATTCGTCTCAATATTTGTGAGTACGAAGAAATATGTGAGGTAATAAGATACGGCCGGTGGTACTTACAAGGCGCATGATGAAGACCTTTGCAGAAGAGTTTGCGCGAGCGGACGTTTAATAAGCGAAGCAGAGGAAGCCAACTACTCCACAGAAAGTTTTAATGGCCGGAAAAGAACACTCCGACGATGAAATCATCATCCCTTAACGCGCGTTATATGGCCCACACTATATTGCCGTCAACTTAACGAGCGTGCGGGTGTGCTTGGGGTAAAAACTTAATATCATTTTTGAGCGAAATTGTCCCGGAGTCTCTCTCGCTCCACGGCTTGCTGATCAGGCGGGCACAAACAACCCGCCAAACACTGACCTCACACCATCGCCGGGCCAACCGCCATTTCCTGAAAATTTTATTAGTGGAAATTGAATTTTGAAAGACCAAATGGTAATGGAAATGGAAATGGCGGAGCAACTCAAAGAAACTGTTTCTGAAATGGGAGGGAATGATGAAGTACATAAATGTGCTGTCAGGGAGTCTATTATTTGTGCGGAGACCTGATGGATGGATAGACGCGCGGGGGAAATGGGTTCCGAACGCCGGCAGTAGGAGATTGAACCCTCCAGCCCGATAGCTCTTTGTGTGCGCTAAAAGTATCCTGGCGTCTGCGCTTCTGAAGGACTTTGACTGGAGGGAAGCGAATGGAAACCCAGACAATCGGATAAACTTAAAAGGTCTACTCTATTCCGCCGAATGATAAATACAAATAATCGAATTTTGCGGATTATGGGAAAGCCCCCAGGGATAAGTGATTTTACGTTTTGTGCGTAGACGTAACATATTTTTTTCACAAAAGAAGTGGATGTTTGGATGCTGATGTGATCATGTACATCCGGTCTATGTCAGGGTGTGTGTGGAGTACGTGAAAGTTTTCTCATACTGAAAACGTAAATATATAGCGTTTCGTGACGCTTCAACTGACGCTTGGTGAACGTACGTGAGTCGGAATAACGTCACTGACGTCACGAAAAACTATAGCTATGTTTTAATATTCAGTGCAGTGACACCTGATGACAACACAAGGCACACGAATCAACAACGTTTGAAGTTGCTTCTATGAAAGATCGTAGCAAAACAATGTTTGGCCTACTTTGAGACTGAAGACAGCTGTGAATAAAAGTTGCCTAAAGGCGGGTCTGAGGTTCAATCAGTCATGATGAAGGACTTTGTGCCCGAGGTATGTCTCAAGTTCATGTAGGCTCATGCAAGGCTAGTGAACTCTCGCGGCCCTTGGTTGATACGTGATCTAGTTTGCTCAGGCTTCTATACGTTTATATCTAAAGAGTGAAGGTTTGCTCTGTCGTTGTCGTCCAGACGACGTCCCCTGAAACGCGTCCATCTGACACTTCATATTTCTGTGGGTGGGTTCGCCTGTTAGCGGTACCATTTACATCTACTTGCCGACCTTTTGTTAAGTCGCACCTGGTCCCGTCCGCGTCTTTACGACGCAGAAGGCCAAATCGTGCGTCGATACGGATTTAATTACCGCGGTGTCCTCTCTGTTAAGCGCCATCTCCTCATGCCAGCCATTTATGGCAGAAGCGGCAGTCCGGGATGTAACTGTCACTACAATTGCTAGTCATTAACGGCACCTCTTAAACGAAAATGTCGCCATTTCCACGTAAATTTGATTCCCAAACCGGGAAAAATAAAAGTAGGGACATGGGCATCAATTATGTCTGAGTAAAGCAGCGTTACGAGAATGGGAACGACGTTTAAGGGAAAAAGCGTGTTTTCCAAACTTGAGGGTTGAGAGGAATTGATTCTAAGGGTGATAACGTGAAGAGATAAGTCAGTCTACAGATTCTAGCGAAAGAAATAGCCAAGAGATCATCCAACTTGACAAGTTTTACGCCGCGTTGGCACGGCTGTCAGGAGGAGAAATTCAATTTCACGTCCCCGATGCGTGACACATCAGTGGCCATTTCATAAATACAAATAAATACATAAAGGCGGGCATTTCACCGTTGATTTGGTAGGTCGTTAAGTTTCCCATCTCGCGGCGGTCACTCCGCGTCCATATATACAGATGTCCATGTTTTAAACATTATCCATCCATCATAAAGGTAAACGGAACGGACCAAAACACCGGCATGATTTACTCCCCCATTTACCCGTCATCGGATGACTCCGGCGGGAGAACTTTGTTAGAGAAATCTGGTCAGTCCGGAAATGGCAGGGGTCAGACGGATATTCCTTCTGTCCGTCAGCAGACGGTCGGAAACTCGGACAAAGAGTTCTGGGCAGTTCCTCAAAAAAAGTTGTGAAGAGTTATTCTAGTTAGCTTCTTTCCCATCAAAGACATTTTGTTCTCTCTTCATATAACCAACTGCCCAATCAATCAATTAAAAGGTTGGTTGATTCATTAAATATAATTCTTGCTTTATATTGGTAGCTTATGAAATCACTATGTGAAAGTTAAGTCAATCTCACCACGCAAACTGATTTTACCGTATGATGGAGATCTAAAGGCATCCTGTCGATACTAGTTTCTTCTTAGATCGAGATAAGTTTCTTGCTCAAGACATGCCGGGATGAAAGTTATGTGTCGAACTTCCTTTGGCGTTGTAGTAGCAAACGTTACTCAACTAACGGAAAGTTTGACTGTGAAACGTACATCAGAAAGTCTTTTGGAATGTTTGTACGTTTCAGAGCGTAGTTATCGACAAAAGGTTGAACGTACGACTGCTGAGGACAACAGTTGCTGAAAACGTGTGGGTTGTATTTCTACTGGGCTGACTGCGGAGAGGAAGCTATTGGGTTCCCGCCGATGTAATAGCATCGTGAAGAGACGCCGAGTTCATAAAACACCATAAACTTCTACGGTTGAACTTCTAACAGGTCCCGCTTCTCCCCCTGATAGCCACATGCCGTTTTGATAACAAGAGAACGATTGGTGCAATAAAACCCGCTCCGCGAGAAGTAAAAACGTCACACTTCTTGACAAACACCTCACGCGTTTTTATAGCGTCCGACCAATTTCACATCAGCGCACAGCCACCTGTTCCTAAACTTTATCTTTCATATTTCTATAAATTTTAATGATTTTGGACACGATGTGACACCTGTTACGGCGGGGGTAGCACGGCGGGGGTGTGGTGGGGAGATGGAGCCCATCTCTGCATGGTTCCACAGGAACGCTCCTGTACTCATGTGGAAAACTGGCAGAGGAAATGTCGGGGCCTTGTCCAGATCTGTTAATAGGGGATCGAATGGGACTGGGAAATTAAAGTCGGCAGATGTTGGGACGGCGACTGTTGCTGTGTTTGCACTCTGGGCTGTGAAAAGAAGCGGGGGAAGGAACTTGACTTTTGTGAGTGGAGCTCATCTTCGAGATAGGGGACTCGAGTGCGATCACAAAAAAATATGTCTATGTTTAATGTTTAGATCAAAATATAAAAATAAAGATCCTTATGTGAAATATGTCGAGACAACAAAAGGAGATGTTTACCACGGGGAGATGTCCACAGAGACAGCAGATGCTTGTAGGCTGTCTTTAGGTAGTAATATTAGGCATCATCCATGGGACCATGAAATCAATGATCTTGGCTATATGGAAGTGCGGTTGGTTCTGTCTTGGCAAGATGTCTCATTTTCGACAACACTGGCAAAAATCAAAGTACATAGCTAAAGGGCACACAGGTATATGGAGACGTTGCAATATGGTCCTCTTAATGTGCGTTGTTGGGAGCAGGGTTTTGCATTTGGTCACTGCTATTTTTAGTAGAGAGGGAAGAATCAATGTAAGAGCAGATGATGACCTCCAGATTAAGGAAATCTTTACTTTCGTCGCTGTGTCCTTTAGACCCGATATTGGCACCTGCAAATGTACATCTTCCTGTTGAACTCTGACCTCTACAATCACTCCAGACTGCTCAAACCAGAATCAGCTGTGACCCCCAATAACCCTGCAGAAAATTGCTCAATTTTCCATTGGGTACAGAAAAAGCAATAACCATTTCTCATAACAGTTAAAGACTTCCGCAACTAAACAAAACGTGGAAGATTACAGGAAGATGTTGAACCATATTCCGACACAAGGATTGTTCTCAACAAATTTCCAAGCAGCCCTTGAGTCTTATTTGGCGCAACTGAAGTGTAAGAAGTCTATCTTGTCTCTCCTGTATTTCACATTTTTATTTCCCTGTATGTGAACTTTTTTTATCATGTAGCATTTTCAATGACTATGCCTTTAGACACGATGATTACATTATTCCAAAGGTGAAATATGAAAAAAAAAAATCAATAATTGTTGCGGAGTCATGTCTTTTTTGGCTTATCATTTCTGTCCAATGTCTATCGATTGAGAGTAAAATTGGCCCGTCCCATTGCTGGAAGTGTTAATTCACCCCCACCCTGTCCCCGAGTGTGTCCTGTGTGCCCAGAGGTCCTACCTGGCAGAGGAGATGACTTAGTTTTACTGGTCTCCGGGGAGGTACCAGAAAAGATGCAGATCTCCATCTGCAATTTGCAGGGTCACTGTGCCTGGGTAATTTGCAACAACACTGAATTGCCCACAGCTATAATGGTGTCCCTATTTACCTGGGATGCGTCCACTACATCCACATAATGCCCCTGCCTCTCAAAGGTTTCTCACTGTGTCAATCAACAAGTAATGTGACAGTCAAGATTGACAGGGCACTGGTATTAAAGAACATCCGTTGTGGCATCCTACTGGCACTTTGGCTGGACGGCCTTGATATAATTCACCTCGGTGTACTATTCCAGCCTGTAGGTACCCAATCTGAGTAATGAGGTTGTTAATAAACTGTTTGTTAGATACATTATCATTATAATGTCGATGTAAGCAGAACTTAAGGACCTATAAGAGGGACGGTAGTGGTTCACTAAAAGCCACAAGGAGGTAACGTTAAGTCTAGTGCTGCCTGTTTAGCCAACAGAAAGTATACAACGACAACCGGATTGCCATGAATGTTGTATCTATTGCAGGAAGTACAACAAAGGGTTCACATATTTACACAAAACACAAGGCCTTTCTTCTTATGATATGTAGTGACAGTTTAGGAAAAAAGTACTCCTGCTGATTCTGTCACTGTCACATAGATAATGCTACCTGTTTAGCCAACAATGCCATGAATGTAATGTCTATTCTAGGGATTACAACTGAGTCACACATTTACATATAATGTACTGTACGGCTCTTTTCACTTTATGGACATTTGTACAGTAGTGTCCCAAAAAATATTACTGCTTATTCTGTTGTTGTATCAAAAATAACAGGAAAAGTATTCTGGCTACTTCTGTTGTTGCAACATATACCATGCTACCTGCCATAATACAAATGATTCACAAGTTTACATGTAAGTTGTAACACAATGCTCTTTTCCTGGTGATTTGTAGTGACATCTCCCAGCAAAATTATTCCTTCACATTCCAGTGTTGACACATGAGGTGTTCCAGAGGTAAACAGAAAGGTGTGTACCTGCTGGAATGGCAGCCTGGGGAGTGCCGCTATGACCCCCAGGGGAGACGTAAGACGAAATAGTCTCTTGTCCTTCCTGCTCTGCTGTCTTCCTTCCAATTACACTCAACTGCCTCATGAATACCTGCGGTATTCTGGGCCAGGTCTGATGATGGGTCTCTATGTAAGAGGTGGGAGATAAATCATGGGGAACTCCCGTGGGGTGACGGGGACCTGTGGACATTTGCCACCCAGGGCGGGGACACAGGAAGAGCCCAAGTGAGGCTGACAGGTACTTGTGACAGGTATATATTGTTCCGTCATTCCGCAAAGAGTGGGTTCCTAGCAGGGTTCGTTCTGGAATTTTTTTTTGTGGGGAGGGGATTATCATTTGATCTTTCCAGATTACATATCAGTTTTATGATTGTATTACATTTATGATAGCGCCCAGCCTGTATCTAGGAAACAGCACACACCAATTAAGAATCCAGCCAAGAATCCTGCTATGTAAGCTAGAAGGTTCCTAGATGGTTCTAGGAAGTTCAATACTATGTAATAACATTATTGCATGTAACATTGTGTGAAGCATGCCTAGTTCCTATTGATAGAAATTTGAACAATGCATTAGGTATGATAATTTGCTAAGGTATGCATACTCTTATGTTAAAAGCATGATATTTTACGATAGTGTCAACTTTCTTAAACATATATCTTTAAGTAATGATAGCCCCAACATTAGGACAGCAGGAGGTCTTCTTTTAGCCTAGTATCCAGCCGTATTTTAGCTCCTAAGTCTCTTCTGTCCTTCACCCCTTGCATAGACCCGTTCTCCAGTCCTCTTTCCTCGCAAAGAAGAGACTCAGGAGCTATAATACGGCTGGATACCAGGCTAGTTTTCTGTAGCCCCTAACACACGTGGATGTGCGGCTTCAGGAGACGTCCTGGTTGTGCAGAGCAGCTTGGCTATCTGTCCCTGTCACTTAGCGCCTATAATACGGCTGGATACCAGGCTAGTTTTCTGTAGCCCCTAACACACGTGGATGTGCGGCTTCAGGAGACGTCCTGGTTGTGCAGAGCAGCTTGGCTATCTGTCCCTGTCACTTAGCGCCTATAATACGGCTGGATACCAGGCTAGTTTTCTGTAGCCCCTAACACACGTGGATGTGCGGCTTCAGGAGACGTCCTGCTTGTGCGGGGCAGCTTGGCTATCTGTCCCTGTCACTTAGCGCCTATAATACGGCTGGATACCAGGCTAGTTTTCTGTAGCCCCTAACACACGTGGATGTGCGGCTTCAGGAGACGTCCTGGTTGTGCAGAGCAGCTTGGCTATCTGTCCCTGTCACTTAGCGCCTATAATACGGCTGGATACCAGGCTAGTTTTCTGTAGCCCCTAACACACGTGGATGTGCGGCTTCAGGAGACGTCCTGCTTGTGCGGGGCAGCTTGGCTATCTGTCCCTGTCACTTAGCGCCTGCAGAGTGGTGAAGGAGTCTGGGAAGTGGTCCATCAGCACAATGCCCTTGTCAGCGTTCACGTCCAGCTCATCGATAAAGCCGAACCAGTAGATCACCATGCCCGGCCCAAACCTTAACACAGGAAACACAGGGAGACAAGTGTTAAACATAGCAAACAACAGAGTGGGGAATATGTAGTACAACTGTTCCCTTGCTGTTAATAGGCATCTTCTGACACCTGTTCCGCAATACCCTCCATTGTATATGTATATGGAGAATCTCAGTAAATAAATAAATAAATAAGTGGTTAAAAGAATAGATGGCATTCTAAGAGATATAGAATCAAGCTGTTAAACACTGCAAACAACTGAGTGGAGAATATGTATGTCTGTTCCTTAGATGTTCATCTTTAAAACAATTGATGCCATTTAAAGGATATAAGTACGTTTAAATGGCACCTTTTGGAGCATTCAGTAACTTCCCATACAGTAATATTGTCATGTGACCAGATGAGGTCATGCGATCACTGGGATAGTTCCATTCACAGATGATTTCTGACAACAGAACTTGTTTTTCTTTAATTTCTGGCTTGTTACGTTTCCTTAATTTCTGGTTTGTAAATTATTATCTGATTCCATTTGCTGGCATCTTTGTACACTGATCTTCCATTGCCATTACAGCATTTTTTTAGGGAGAAAGTTTGTTTTTCAGTACTTGTTTAGTCTCTGCCAGTGTATTATAAGACAGCCTCCAGAGTGATATAACAGCATGCTTATACAATACCAGCGGATGATGAGCTTCAAAAGTGGCAGACATAATAGTTAACTGGCGGCATTAAAAAACGCTGCACAAAATAAACCCAGCACTGTAACAGGAGCCTGTAACACTATAGCCACATTACACACCATCAAGCTCATCCCGCTCAAAATCACCTCCTTGTGCAGAATTCATGGGGAGAGCCACACAGTTTCATTTGCAGTTTTTACTGTCCTCTGTAACGATGGACAATAAAGACAAACTTGATCCTTTTTACTGCCCGGCTCAATAGGCTGGACATATTTCTGTCAGGGATGAGTGAAATGATGACAAACGGCCAAGCCTCTACTTCTGCCCTGTCCAATATTGCTCCCAAGCACCGCTGTACAAGCATAGATTGTCGTCCCGAATGGAAGGAAGAGACTGTTAGATAGCCGGCCGGTGTTGTGAGAGCATGTAAGGGATGCCTTCGTATGTAAAGCAGCTGTACGTTATCTTGTTCAACCACACACTAGCATCTTCCACCGCCAACCAAGCCACTGGTACTGATAACTGGGCTCGTCTCAAAACGCCCAACACCAGGTAACCAAAACACATACTAAAGATAACCTGCGGTACATAACAGAGTTGAGCCCATCCAAAGTGATGACACCTGCCTGGAGCTTTTTACAAGTTCAAAGAGACAAAAGAAGGAGGTTTCAAAGTTCACTCCCACACTAGTTAAATTAGTTCAACCAAGGTTCAATAGCTGGAAAACTTCATATTCTTCTCTCTTTGAAAACAGGGGCTCACTTCAAATTTGTAATTACTGTACATCTTAAAATGCTTATGGTGGTTTTCGAAGTTTTTGAAAAGACCACTAGCTGTGTAATAAAAACCAAATGTGTTTTGTAATTCTACTGAACAGCAAACTTGAAACATCATGCAAACCTCCTTTTCCCTAGAAATGAAACCACTACAAAAGTAAATGCACTTACAGTACAACTGCCGTGGCTGAATTTAAATACAAAACCTTACCAAAACCAAATAACATCATGTTTAGGTGGTATCACTGCACTGGTGTGGCACTGCGGGGTTCGAAAGATTTCTCAATGAATTTCAGAGATAAAGAAAATTTTCTTACGTTTTGTGTATTTTGTTTTTTTCTAAGTCATACTTTTACATATTAGGCAATATCTAAATTATAAAAAAATTGGCAAAAATAACACAACAGTGCCGCAGTAAACGAACCCTGCAGTACCGCACCGGTGCCCCAAGTGCAGTGAGACACCACCTTTACACTACAGATTCAACCTAGCTTTATCATCTACTGTAAGTAAACAATTTACTGTTTTGACTTATTTCTAGAGGTGATACACTGTACCTACAATGGAAAAAGGAAGGAATGAGTTAAAATTGCAGACAATGATCTGCTGATTTTATACATAAACTGTGATTATACAGCCTACCTCAATACTGTGTCTCCTCAGAATGACACACAGACAATCAATTCTGAGATTATGCTAAATATAATGACTGCTAATCTGTTTTGTGTTCAGAAAGATTGATTTGGTTCAGCTTAAACACTATTGGTGTCTCATGCACAATGTAGACAGAGGAGACGATTTCGAAAATTGAAGTGATTTTTATGCCACACAAAAACTTGTATCATAACTTTGTGTGATAATATGGAAATAGATTTACAGAATGTTGTAGATGTAGTCATATTTTTTTCAAACGCACTTTTGAAAAGGTAATGGTATCCTACAATACTTTGCATTCAAACTGCAGTGGATCTGTATGCTGTCAACTCTTGATATCATCGCATTGTTCTTATTTTCTGCACGAAATGACTTTTCCTCCAAGTATTTCAATAATAAACTGCTGGAGTGAATTATGTCAGAGACATTTTATCAACTTTGTGCTGGGAGGTAGATTTACTATCAGGCTCTCTGGGGTAAACATTAATATTGGTTTAGTTTTTTGTTCTCTGGGTAAATCCATGGGCCTCGGAGGATTGAACAGCAATTTTCCGGAATTTGCATTCCATAATGCTTCTAATCTAATACCATTGGAAAGAGCATCTTCTCATCTGTAATGCAAACAATGGGAAGAGAATGGAGATTTACAGAACAATATGGTGTACTTCACACTTTACATTGGAGCTAATGGTTCTCCCAGGGTAGAATTCCACTTCTGCATTGTCCTCAAGTACAGGAGGGTTGAAAAGAAAAGACTATTAGCAAACAAACCGTGCGATGAAAGCCATTCCGAGCAAGGCTATCACTCTTGCAGCCAGCTATCAGGGGAGAACCCCTTTCACCTCTCTGGAAATGAAACCGATGTAATCAGATCCTTTCAATATTGTAGCGGGGCAATGATCGCCTTGCGAACAATGGACTGGTAATGCCGCGCTATCAGCCCAACACCTGTCATTAGCATCAGAATGCCAACACAGTCCCTCGCATGTTGGCACACTCTCCAAATATCCCCAGGCCTCATTGTCCATGAATGACCGAAACCGGCTTTACAAAATTACAGATTCCTGCCGGCGTGATTATCAAGCAGGCCCTCCCTACAGGGGGAAATATGTGATGGACACCGGGGTTTCGGGAGGTAATATGATAATTGCTTCAGCTCATGGGGAAAAAAATTATTTAGCGAGAATTGCGGGGGGAGCCCACGAGTGTAGCGGCCTATTCGGGAAGTGTTAGGGTTTTAATAACGCTGGGAGATAGCACACAATTGGAATGTTGTGATTCATAGCGAACGGTCTTTAAGTGATCATCGCTCTAAATTAGCCCAATATTTCTTCTGGCCTCCTCCGGGGGACCGTCTTTTGTCGAGCCTTACCGGGCGCTAACTACCGGGTGCGGCGGATGGCGATTTTCCCCGGGATCTGAAATACGACATAGATCAGCAAGCCAGTAGACAGCTGTTGCACCTAACATCATTATTGTGTGCACAGTGGGGTGGGATATTAAATATGGCCATTTCCGATAAAAAGGTGGCCCCTGGCCACGCACCGGCACCATATGAGCCCGCGATATCATCATAAGGCTATTAGCTGCTTCTGTGTGAATTGCTTCTTTATGGCTCTTGATGGGATATGTAATACACCTCGTCCATCAAGCCCAACTTAAATTCCTACCTTGGAGAAAGTCAGCCGTTCTTTTAAAAAAGCTAATGACTTTGTGGTGCAAGGAGATCGGGAGTGAAGGATTTCCAGACAGTGCCGTGAGGTGGCGAGCAGAATTAATTATGCCGTTTTATTGCCTTGCTGGCAGCTTTTATGGTCATCCCAGGTTAATGGCCGGGCTCATAATGAAAGGTGATTTATGCCGCTGACCCAGCCACCGCTGGGCTGAAATATGCAGAAAATGGGATTCCCCCGCCTCGCCAATGGATTTAAGCAGCTCACTGTTAATGAAAATGTAGTCGAACCCTCTGCCATTTTCTCAGGGCTTATGGGCGCTAAGTCTGGCGATATGAAAACAATCTGACGGTCCCGCACGCTTCTGACACAGCCAGGACGGCCGAACTCATTTCCCGATCAATAGTAATCTTGTCAAATGAACCCTTCCCAGCTCCGCCACCCTTTTGGGCCGAATTCCCTGACCTTGGGTTATGGAATGCCATTTGTCATGTCGGAATGTCCTGCTCCCTTCTCAGGCTTCTTCCCACAACTTTCCAGGGCGTGGGTTTTTCTCCTGGAAACATCTGCAAACATCTGTCAGGAAAGGGGAGACTCCGTCCTGCTAATTGCAGATTGGAAGTAGGGAACCAAGTTTGGCAGGAGAGGTAACACTTATCCGATTAGGTTCCTTCTACGCCGGTCCTCCTTAATGTCAGAGACATTCCCCCAAACCAGGTGCTAAACATGCAAGGATGGAAAAGCAATTTGGACATGGCGAAAACCTTAATTACAGAGGCTGAAAGGCCATGGCAGTGGTGAAAATTGCCTCCTGGGGTGGGCCACAGAAGACTGGGGCCTCACACTATTAAATTTCAATTTGAGCTCAGAAGGGTGGCCCAAGACCAGCAGAATCAATTCTCCACAGCAGATGGGAAAGTCAGAGTGGCACAGAAGGAACCTCATTCCTGAGGGTACAGAAAGGGCTTTTGATTTTCTCCCAGCCAATATGCAATATCTGGCCGCCCAATCGCCATCCGGACCAAATCTCATCTTTTCTAACTCAATTTGATGGGACTTTGAGCTGAAGTTTGGTTATGCCTCCCCCGAGACCTGGACTCCTGGTAGCTACATTTGACAGGCCATTCATATTTAACTCTAAAGTTACTTCCTGGTTCTTAAGTATTGAGCCAACTACTTCAGTAGCTGCTGTGGGTACTGCTATTGACTTCCCTGTTCTGCAGTGGGGCTACTTTACTGCTACTTAAGCCTGACGAATTACTGAATCTCTACAACGATGAAGACAGAACACTTTTAAATGACTGTAATACTTGTAGTTTATCTATGGCAGGCAGTATGCTGAACACTGTAAATATTGAAACTTTTGCATTGGTTTTATTTTCGCAGTTTTTATATAACGGTGACCTCTCCATGGCAAATATGTATTGGGACTGCTGTACTACATAATTGCTTAAAAGGGAATTCAAAACACTGTAAAAAAAAACTCCTTTTCCCTCCTACCATGAAATAGACCCAGCAATTGAGGAATGCTAACCTGTTGTATCAACCATTTCGCTGTTAAAGAAACAGCCATTCTACAAAAAGGAAAAGAAATCTGCAGCTAGACTGTAGTTGGCTTTTCAAATTCTTTTAATTTATATGATAAAGATGAGGAATGCATTGGATTCACTAATTACTCTGAATAAACCTCATAGCTTTAGTCACACTGTATTTGCTCAACATATGTAGATATTGTGCCACATACAACACAAAAGTGCAGACTTTTCTGAAACTTATTCTTTCGGGGAAGCAATTGCGAAGTTTGGTAGAAAAGTTTGGTGCACCATCCCGGGCCCCGGGGGAGCTGTTGCACTCCTGACGGGCTTGTCCCTCCATTGGTCGCTCCCAACAAAAGGTCTGCCACACTAAGCGATGACAAATTGTGGAAAGTTGGCTGGGCCCAGAGCTAATCCACATTATCCTGCAACAATTGTGACTTCATCCTTGTCAGAGCCCATTTGGATCAGTCTGGGGTCCCTGGAGTGGCAGCACTCCCACAAAAGAATTAATTTCTAAATCTTCGCTGGATCCGGGCTGACATCTCTACACGGGATAACGTGTTCGGCCTGTCTGCTTACAGGACCCATTTGGAGGGGATGGAGAGTGGAGTTAGAGTAGTATGCAAAGCCCCCGTACCGCGGGGAGGGGGAAGAGGGGTCCCGGTAAATTAAAGTTTCCCCAGGAATGAAAATCACAGGGATTTGGCGGCCTAGCCGGTTGATATGATAACAAGATTGGTGTATTTCTGGTGCTCTCCTGCGAGGCTTGTGTGCAGCCTCCGCAGTTGGGCCACAGTGTGGGGCTTACAGGGACAATATGGTCAGCAGGAACTCACAAAATCAATTTGGGAAACTGCTGGAAGCAAACTGAAACGTTTTGGAGGGAACAAAGAATGCAGAAGATCCTGCAGAACTTGACTACCTCGGTTACCACGGCTACCAGCGACACTAGCTGTCAGTAAGAAGATTTTTTCCAAGAACATCCACAGTTTTCTCAGTATGAGATATCACATGCAAATAAACATTTTTATTAAGTTACAAAGTTATTGATGTTGAAAAATACCATACTGTATCATATTACAATATAGATGCAACTATAGGCACAAGAATCTAAATTGGGAAAAATCTCTACAAAATTTCTCATCTGAAATCAGAAGATATTCCTGCTTGCAATCAATACAATACAATACAGATTATACAATCATTAAAAATGTGTGCTAGATAAAATGAGACCATTACAGGTGAATTATCTAATCTATACACAATCAATATGTTTCATGTCTGACAGTAACACTCTGAAAAGTCTTGGCTGTATCTGATCCAGGAGGTTATAGGGAAGATCTGACAAGAAGTGGTGGTGAGGGGGTAGCTGGGTGCTACTGCATTAACCAAGGCAATGGGTCAAAGGTCACCTGGGCAATAAATCCCTCCAAGAGAGGCCAGCTGGCATGTGGCTCATTCAAACAACAATCTGCAGAACTAAGTGCCTCATTAATTGACAGGTGCAACTCCATATCAACAAATAAACAAAAACAAATCGGGCATTCAGAAAATGCAAATCAAGTATTACACACCTGGTCACACCTGTCCGTAAAAAAAGGTAAGATTACTAAGAAGCAGAAACCAAACAAAGTAAAGTTTTAGCTATCAGCACTGATTACTGTAAATTTTGAAATGTTTCAGGAGGTTTTATTTTTTTTTCGGGGTATTTTTATGAAGTATTAAGGGAAACTTCTTCATAAATTCATTACAACATAAGCATGCGTTTCTAGATGTATCACTACATGTTTGGGCGAAATTAAAACACAGCAAAGACCTCCATATACCCACCTATCGCGAAATTAAGAGATCGTAAATAATAAAATTTACAAGATTTGCATACCATAGAAATGCTGTCATCTTTTTATACATTTTCTTTCCATTTCCCATTGCCTGCACAGCCTGTGTGGACTAACAATATTCTTACCTCCAACTAAGACTAACAAAGGACAAAAGATTTCTGGAACAGAGGGCACATGCATTCAAGGACGATCCCTTTTACATCATGTAAAAAAAAGAAATATTTGGGTAACCAAAAAAGGAGCTTGTGGTAAAAAAAAAATGCGTATACTGCAATATGACTAGCAGTTTATAACTTACATAGTACATTGTATTACATAGTATATATATATGAACCTCATTAAAGTATTACATAGTATATATATGAACCTTATTAAAGCATGCCCAGAAGAAAACAATTTTGGACACACTTTAATGTCTCTGGATTGTGGTATAATCAGTTACTTATTTCTTCTAACTATAGTATTTACTCCAACACTGGTACGCCTCCAGTCAGCTGTGCATTTTAAACACACAGGGAAGCAACTATCATCATTGAGGCTAGTATCACTTGCAGAATGGGGTAATGAAAATATGGTAATAGCACACTATCAGTGAAGGAAAAACACAAAACTGCTATATGCATACATGTATATGCTGATCATCTTTAGCATAAATAAATACCGTCTTCCTGAATATGAAGTCCATATGCATGATCAGGGCTCGAAATACCACCTGCATATGCACTATAGTGCAGGTGAAATTGGAGCTGTGCAGGTATTTCTGGTGTTTACCTGCACCTAACCTGCACTGGTCCATATACTGGGTTTTATGCATACATGTCATATGATGTAAGTGTATGTGGATTGTTATTAGCTGCATTGAATGTTACTACCTGTTAAGTATAAGAGAAAAATAGCAATTGTTCCTGAACAATTTTACTATGATCCATACTTCCTAAATTCAGAGTGGTGCAGGAAAAATTTGTCTGGTGCAGGTAATTTTCGAGCCCTGATGATAGACTACATGGTACTTTGTGAACATCATGCATTGGTGTAAGAGTGTAGTCTGTTCATCTGGCACACCCATTGTACAAAGAATCTTATTGGTGTTACTTATGAATTACTTAGGAATTTTTTATTCTCTCTGCATAAATTTTCCCCTTTCACCTCTCACTTTTCATTGTCTGGAATGTCCTTTTTGTCTCACCAAT
This sequence comes from Branchiostoma floridae, assembly GCF_000003815.2. Lineage (NCBI taxonomy): Eukaryota > Metazoa > Chordata > Leptocardii > Amphioxiformes > Branchiostomatidae > Branchiostoma > Branchiostoma floridae. The sequence goes on from NC_049979.1 coordinate 8,640,620, forward strand.
GACAAAATATTGTACAAACTAACATGTATGCTACTTACAAGTATACAGTCTCCCGTATACAATGTATGTCGGGAATGCTTTTAGGTTTTTAGATCGTCAGCATTACAGAATGTGACAATTTCAAATTCAAATCCATTAGCATGAGCAGTATGGGTCTACATGTATTTGCTGCCATTTCCAAGTGATTGGGAATATTGGAAAATATGTTAGATTAAAACTTTTATTATTATTCCAGACTTCACTTTTGTATGTCTTTCTTGGATCCAAGTTATAAGGTTTTGCAATGAAATGTGTGTATATATGATTCATTACACCACCTTTGGTAGCAACTGTTAAGCGACCTTCACTGAATGAACTTCAATGAACATCACTCTCAGTGAATAAATATCACAGATAAAGAATAAATTTTAAGAAAATGTCTCGGATGTTTCGTTGTATTTCATAATACTTTGAAGTACTACATCATATTCCAATGATGAAATCAAAGGTCACACAAATCCAATTTTGGTCGCTGTACTGTCGCTCCGCGGAGAGGTGGCCTATTCCGGCACATACCACCCAAACAGATGGAGTTTTGTCTGAGAAAACCGTGAATCTGCACTCCAAATTTTATTCATGCAGACCCAACAAAGCCCATTGTGGAGGACATAACGCACAATTCTGATGTAATTCCCCCCTAGAGAGTCGAGAATAATGTCTACCATGTGACATTAAAAGTCCTCTACAGAGTTGATAAATGGCTATGTTTAATGCAAGTTTAGGCCACACTTAGTTAATTCCCTGGTTAACGGATACCTGTTCATGGAAAAGCTTGATAAATGAGGTGAAAATCTTCTTTTAATATCCCTAAGGGATAAACCACCAATGTACAATAATATCTATCATATATGATAACAAATATCACTTTTAACCGAGAAATTATATACAAATGTTACTCTCAATGTTATCAATGCTTTACCCTGTTACTTGTTTCATTTGTCTACCCAGCTAAACTTGACCTAATGTTCGTCAAGACATTACCAGAAGCTGAAATGAGTCATAATAAAATTTAGTAAATGAATCATATGAACATTAATTACATTTTGTGCCCTGATAAAAATCTATTTCCTAACTGCAGGTTTCATACTATATGTAGATACATATGCTCAGCATTGGCCTGTGCAGATAACAAGTACAAATTATGTTTACCTTTGGTACCCAAATAGTAATACTGCTGCTAACTTTATAACCCCACTCTAAATGAAGAATAGGCCAATTCTTACACATTCTTTGGACATATTTCTGTTTTTGTCCCAATAAAAAGACAAAGACACTTGGTAGATTATTGACCTGTATAAACTACATGTATGTGAAAATCATAAATAACTAGGGATCTACGGTGCATTTTCATACCAAATTAGCTTAAAGACGTTTCCTGCTGTTGAACAAAATATTTGACTAACCTGTCGAACAAACAAGAACGAAAGTCTATTACACCTGTGCTTTCTCCTCTCTTCAACTTTATGGTATTTGACCAAGAAACAATTCCCCTTGTTATTACACAATAACCCATGTGTTGGTACTTTCTACCTTAGTTGTTGGGAGGTTGGCACAGCTGGTGGATTATTATGCACAAGAATGTTGATATGCTCGTCCAATGGTCTATTGTGTCTGAGAAACAAGATGGCCGACTTTGATGCGGTAACTATGTGTGAGGAAAAGTAGGAAGGCAAACAGTTTTTATGGCTATTAATCAACACAGGTGTACTTTGGTGGAAAGTCTCCTTCACCTTAAAAGTTTGACAGGTGACCCTTGTCTATAGTAGAAGACCATATATTCTGCTTCAATAAGACAAATATTTTCAAGATGACTAAATTGGTTTCACTTTTGTAAAGTAAAAGACAATACTGAAGATTCCATTTAAACATTTTGTTTAACTTCTTTGAAGCAAGTATACACTAGCCTGGTATCCAAACCTATTATTGCTGCCAAATCTCCTTCCTTCTCCTGCAGGGAATGAAGAGACTGAACGTCTATATTGGCGCAGAGGAACAATAAAGTATAGTGTACATGTACATAGTACATAGGTTTTTGTCACAATGTAATAGTACATGTACGTTTTAGATATTTTTGCTACAGCTGTCTAAATGACTGTACCTGTAGCAGAGTGTTAGTAAACAATATCTTCTATGATTTTTGTTTCTTTCCAGCACAACCTGTCCTGATTTCACCTTCACACATCTGTGCTTGTTGCTGACATGTCTATAATGTATCCTGACATGTCAGCAGACACATGTTTGCATACATAAAACACAGCACACAGACTGCAGCTAAAGGCTGCATCATGGGGAACACCCCCAGGGAACCCTGTACCACTGCTTAATGATGTATCTCCTGTCAATAGGACTATGTTCAGTGGGTGAAAGGTAGTCTAGGTAAGAGGGGGCAGTGAAAAATACAAACGTAAAGTTCAACTTATTTTGTTTCAACACTTTTCCTTGCACTTTTTTTAGGACTACTGGTAGGTAAGTGAACATCATAATATCTGTCTTGGTCTACATATATTACAAGGATGTTAATCAATTTCAACATTAAGAACGTATGGGGAATGCATTATTCTGTGCATTTCGACCTAAAGAACTGAGTTCTGTAAATTAAGGCATTGGGTGAGAACTTGAGCCTTCTTCTAGCAAGGAGGTTGAAAAGAGGGATAAAAAGTACAGAAGAAGAAAAGTCTTTGTTGTATGCAATGATACTTGGAATTTGGATTACTTTGAGAGCAGCTTCAGCATTGACAATAGCTGCCCAAAACCAAGTACAAGTACAAGTACAGGTGATCCTTTCTTGAGATGGTGAACTGTTTCATCCCTTTAGTGTTTCTGGGAGTTGTTCTTGTAGCATAATCACTTGTTCGGACAAATCCTCTTGCACTGGTCCCAAGCTCTGACATGACAGCAGCCAGACGCTCATGTCAGGGAAAACGATGTGTATGATGTATAGTTATATCTGGGGGATCCCTACATGATGTACAGGGAACCCTTACTCAGACAGAGATCAAATTTCTCCAGTCCTGGACATCAATCTGTCAACACCAGTTGGACTGGCTGGATGAAAGATCTGACCTCGGGGAGTGATTGGTCAGCTGGAATTTACAGTCTGTGGTCAGTAGAGTCCGGCTGATGTATCATTCCCCTCACCATATCTGACTGACCAATCAAACTGTCAAAACAATTTGGCCAGCATGCTACATTAGTGATGGGTTCTTGCTCCAGTCTGGATAAATCTCAGCTGTCTTCCTGTTTGTTTTATGAGCACTTCTCCATGGATCAATTTATAAAATTCCTGATGGTTGCAGGCAGCATTTGTTTACTACTTATATTACTTACAATATGTGTTTCATTACTTTTTACAGTTTGCCAATCCACAGAAAACTTACTGAACAAATTTGAATAAAATTACATTAGAATTCTAAAATTGTATCGAGCAACCTTGGCTGTCTGCTGTAAACAGATGACAAAAAAAAAGTTCAAATGAAGATTTACTCTCTTTCTTGATTATGCACCTACCTCGAACCTGCACATTTTTTATCATCTGAAAGATACAATTTAAGGTTTTTGTCATGATGATGTACTTATCAATCTGGTCGACTACATTTTGGCATTTGCTTGTTGATTTTACGTTGTTACAAAAACCTATCCACTACTCTGTTGTAAGTTTATATCAAGTTCCTAGGTTGTGCTTCACTTGGCTTGTGAAAATCTTAAGTAATCCAGAATGCAGAAGTAGATAGAAGTAGTGAACAAAGTGCCTTCCCTCATGTAATGCTGCAATAAGAAAATAAAACTTTTGAGGTAGCCTTAAAACTCATGGGAACAGTATTACAGGAAGAGTTGCTTATCATATTCTCTATTTGAGAGAAAAGATACTGTAAACTTTTGCTTTGGTTTCATTTCACGACAGGAAGGAAGAGGAGGTTTTCGTAGTGTTTCACATTTTTTTGTACGACAGTAGTCATACAAGAGAGAAAGTTTCAAGATTTACACTAGGGACTGTACACCAGCATGGATGTCAGACTGTTTCCTGGGCCTACTCAGGCCAACTCTTGGGCTCTAGGGCCAACATAACCGCAAGAAAATTCTACAACAGGCCCTTAAGTTAGGCCCTGATAATTTTTAGATCTGGTATCCAGGCTACATATACATGTACACATAGCAGGTTGACATCCGGCAATGACATTAGACGTCAACAACTGTCTCACAGATACTTCTGTAACATCAGCAGAAACTGCCAATGAGCATCATACTGTATCTCAGTAACCTGGCCATGACCTCGCACCAACACCACACAGAGGTTCCCCATTACCTGTCTCAAAAAGAAAAGACCAGTTTGGTCAATTAGCCATCAAACAACCAGACACCATTGATGTATGTGGACAACACAAGATGCTGACTGGCCTAAGTTGCCAACTGGGAACCATTGGCTCTACCAATCCTGACAGATGGAACCACTATGTCAGGGGTGAGAAATGACTGACCAATCAGATTTGTCCCCTGTGGGGGGATGACCAATCAGGGCTGTTAAGACTGAAAAACGGCTGACCAATCAAAGGTGCATTTGTCATCATGAGGTAGCTTCATCAGGTATCACTTATCAACAGTCATGTACACTCAGATTTTCCTTACAAAAGCCATGCACAGCATTACTGTAATCACTGAGATCATGTAAAGATAGCTAGTCTGAAAAATTACATAATAAGCTAATGAGCAAAAATTTTTCTTGTGCGCTTGTCAAACAAGCAAGAAAATTTGATTAGGAGTTACTGATGCAACTATTGCTAACAATAAAACACAGAAATATACACACGCAAGGAAAAGATATATGAATGTAGTTATGCCGAGTTATTACAGGTTCATAACAGAAGACCAGACAAGACAAATGAGAAATGAATCTTCATGTCACAGAGTCATTGTGGTATGACATGTTTATGAAGTTTGACTTAGTGTTAATGGATGAGTTCAAATAAAACACAAAGAATGCACTTTAGATAAATCAACTGTTATAGTTTCTCTTCAAATGTTAGGGTTCACTGAAAATGTTTATGTTAACTTGATGTGACTACAAGAGGATTGTGATACTGTTGACTGACTGATTCAAAGAGATATGCAATTATTATCTAAATACCTTATATTGTTTCTGGTTTGGCATCAATAACAGGCCTTGCAGATGAAGCAGAGTGCAAGACAGTTCATAGTCTTAACAACATTCAGATGGGAACGAGGAAAGTTTACTGGCACAAAAGTCAAGGGTAGGGGCAATACCAACCAAAACTTTTAAGAGATCAAAGAGAATAATCATTTGTACAACAGCCTTGACAATTACTGGTATGAGTAGTACAGTAATATAGGGTATGGTGTTGTGATCCTCAGCCATGAATCATATCAGTAAGAGTATACTAAGATAATGATGTCCAGATATTTCAGCCAATGTGAGATAATGCAGAGATGTGATCACTTCTGACAGGTAGCGACCAGTCTACACACACAACCATGTGAAATGTCTCCCAATCATCAGTAATGGAGACGGCAGGACACGATTTGCCACAGAAATCCCGTAATCCTGGGCGAGGAAGTGTGAAGCATGTTTATTCAGTTCCCCCCTCCTCAGCGCTAAGGATGCCTGACAACTTCCATACTGTTTGGATGACCAGGGTAGAAGGGAGCGTGACATTTCCATAAAGCCACAAACCCGGACAATTAGGGATGATGGTCACAGCGGTCCAAATCACCCACTCAGCCCAGTGAAGGGCTAACACGGAGCGACAGACTATGGGTCCCCTGTGCCCAATATGCAGGGGGAGTTTTTTAGTGCTTACTGCTTCCATGGTAATGCTCGCTTGATGATGATATTTCAACTGCGGCCACAAAACAAGCTTTAGGAAGCTCATATAACTCTGACAATTACGGCAAATATCCTTGAGCAGAAATCTGACTTTACTACGGGCTAATATGATTGACATATCTCAGGACGGTAGTTAAGGGCACTGTAACGACACTGGTGAAAGGAGTAAAAGGGCTACTGATGAATTCATGTGAACATGGCTAATAGTGATTCAATAGCTGGGGATTGGGAGTCATGAATCCATGTCAAATGTACTTTTGCCGGAAAATGATGAGGCGATCTATTCAATAACACTCAATACAGTCTCTACCTACATATTTACTACCGGTTAAAGTCTTTTTCAGCTCTTGAAAAAGCCAATCCACTATTTTTCCAGTTATTGTTTATGGTAAGTGGACTTACAAGTGATAAGAATCATAAAAGCAAAGTCTTACATGTAGTTCTGTTGGCTGAAAAGATCTGGATAAATTGCAAGCTTTGAACTGCTAATAACCGGATTTTCCCCGGTGAACCAGGTTCCGCAGTAGTTGGAAAAAATTGCACATGCTGCTTTGGTTTTCTATATTAATTGCGATTTCAGTCTGTGGTTTGCACTCTAATATGATGTTCCACCTTGTTAGCGGCATCACATCATTATGCTGCCGTTGGAGAAGAACATCCTTCACTACAAAGGCTCCCTCTTCATTACACTTTCCACGTGCCAGATAACCACGACTTTTACACCCAGAGATCTTTAATGAACTATGGATAATAAAATAGATGGCTGGATGATGACTGACTTGACTTATTGGAGATGACATTCCCGACCAAATCGGTCCCGCGAGACGCGGAAAAGTGACTGTTTGGCATTCCAGCGACTGCTTGTTAGCGACCGAAATCGGCAATCTGATCTTATTGTCTCACCGGGAAATTCACAGGAATAATGAAACAGGAGGAAGACTTCATTAGACCGGCAAGGAATGAGATTAGACCACTATTATATCCCAACCTCCTTTCTTGCGACACCGCTATCGAATCTTCCGTTCAATGTAAATATGGTTTGTTTCCCAGAGAACTGTAGGTAGTGAAGTGGACACAAGTCAATACACGTACTTAAATCATGGTGTGATGGTAATAGGAGTGGTGTACCTGTACTTAATATGACTCATTGATTTGAAGATGAATATCATTGTGTGCCACACTACACAATAAGCTCGGCAGAATTGTAGTCAAAAATGATTCATGTCCTATGAATACAACATGTAGTACTCTGGGATGATGTACGGAACTTTTCCACGATGTGGTTATTATCAATCTCTATTAACTCTACAAAGCAAGTACAGTACATAAGGTTTAGTGTTTACAGACTGTCTCACAATTTTACTTTCTTGTAAAAGGGACCATCCATCAAGTTTGCAGTAATTACCCAGCCCCATAATTTGCGGGTTGGTTAAACCTACATGCATACAGGGCAACATTGGTTGCCTTTATGAAAGATGACAGCTTGTAAGGAACTGCTCTCTGTACAATGTAATCTCATTACTAACAAAGTGAAAAGTCAATTCTTTCAGAGTTGGATGTTATATATCGACGTACTTACATTCCACGATTCTGGTTCAATCTTCAATTTCTATCTTATTACCATCAATGTAAGACTGAATTTTGTCTTGTATTCTTATATCTTGGTTCCAACATGTCATCACTTACAAGTGCGATACCTATTTTTGTATTGATGCAACTGGCAAAGTTGTTTGCGAGACTGTTAATCATTTAAATCAGAACAAAATTTTACCCTTGTACATTGAAAATGAGGTGTATGCTTTACAAACAATTTGGTAACATCACAACAATTTAATATGTTGGTTCTCTGTTGTTGTTGTTGTTGTTTTTTCAAAAAAAAAAAGAAAATTGCACAAAGTCTGGGGTAAAGATAAGGGCCAATAAAAAAAAAGGAATGATAAGTTGTCAGCTAGAATAAAAAAGCAACAAATGCTACCACTGTATAGTAACAACACCTGTTTCTTGAAAATTATAAAAAGTACAGTTTTTATGTATGTTCTTATGTCCTTCATAAATGAAAAAAAATTTACAATGTGGGTACATTCAATACTGAATGTGCCCAAATTGTAAGAACCCTATAAAGGCCACTTTACGTTATGATAATGGAAAGTTGTTAATGTCTTCATCGTAATTTAATGGTGAAAATTTCCTGAATAGAAGGTGTGGTGATTTTATCTTTCATTTTTGCAAAAAAAAGTAGTGTATGTGATTCCAAGAACCAATTAATTAAATTAGTATGATCTAAGTCTTCATTTATCAAACCTGGGTCAGTAAATCCAGGACTTTAAGGGTGACAATGCTTTGAATGTAAGTTTAGTGACATGTGACAAATGTAATCCTTACATCATTCTTTAATCATAAACACCTTTAAGGAAGCCACAACATGCAAATCAATGCAGCAGTCTGTAACTTGAAAGGGACACAAGTTACAGTGTGAGAGATCCCCCTTTTAACATGAGATAGCTGAGATGGTAAAGTTATACAAAATGCATTTTCATTCAAATGCAAATATAGACATAGACAAATGCAGCAGTGGTGGTATAGAATTTACTTTTCCCCCAAATGGCATAGATGCAGTCTAGGTATAGATTGAATGTAATCATTTTTGATGATCACTGACGTTACATCTTTCTTGGGCAAACCATTTTTCTGTTGGAATATCCACATTTTTCACTTTCACATACAGCTATCATGCTTCCAGATCTACCAATAGTTCATATCCTCACAAAAACAACTTCAGACTTTACAATCTAGTATAGACTGTTTTCAAAGCATGATATCCGACGTCTTGAACTGATCACACACTTTGCTAACTCTCTCAGTCAGTCCGATCATTTCTTGCACTTACTGCCACCAGCCAGAGGTGAGATCAGTGGTAGACAGACAAGGTCATCCCACAAACTGAACACTACTCGCTGTAGAACTGAACGCTATCGCAACAGCGCTGTACCCTTCATGGTCCGTCTTTTGAACAAGTAATTGTAACCTGTATGTTTGTGCTTTGTATCAAATAGTAAGTCATTGTGTATTTTAAATATTTGTTTACCTTCCGATAAAGGGATATGCTGATATTACTGCAAATACTGAATTGTATGCTTTATCCCGATACACATTTAATTCGTCTGCAACGATTTTTAAGAGCTGTACTATTGTAATGATTCATGATATTCGATTTTAACTACGTTAATGATTGATGTAATGACATGTCGTAATTCAGCCTTGTGGCTGCTATGTTACTGTCAGTTTTGTTTTCGAAATAAACCAGTCATATATCCTATAACATGACATAAACTACATGCTGCTAATAATTGTTTTGCATTGCATGAGCTTCAGTGTGCAGTACACACATTTCTTTCACCTAGCTCCTGATTTTACCGCAGATAGTCTGTACTACCATACCGGGGAAACAACCGATGTGCTGTTTACCATAAACTCAGTTGCAGGATGTCAGAAATTACTGTCTCCTTAATAAAGCCTGAACTTTGAATGAACTTTGCTACTGGTCAAGAATGCGGCAACCTCTGTCAGTTCGCTGGCAACAGTCTGCATGGTGAGACAACCCACCTGTCCTGCATGACACAGCCGCGTATAGTAACAAAACAAACCCCCTGGCACTCAGGACCACTGGCATAAAACTTGAACTTGAAAGGAACTTTGCCGAGGGGTCTCTTTTCTTGGCCTCTCACAAAGCAAGATAAATGGTGGCGGGAGAAAACAGAGTCAACAGTGCCAACAGCCAGGCTTCTACAAAGGGGAGCCTTGTCCCTCTAAATCAGAATCATATGGGACAGGGGAGGGGACTACAGAGTTATGTGATTAGAGTCATCAGGCAGTGGATGTGAGAGGGAGGGTATGTGGGAAACTTGAACTTGGGAATGTTAATCATGCAAGGGAGCCAAGGAGAGGTTTGGCCGCCATCCCGGCATGCCTGGTCCTGTTAGGAGGGTAATGATAGAGCTTTGGAGGTACCCTGTCTGAGAGGTTTGAATGGGGGCATCAAAAGATAGAATCAGACACTTATTTTTACATTGCAGATGCCAATCAAAATGGGATTGGAGTAAGTCTTTAAGTGGAAATCTGAGGAAATGCAGGCGTAACAAAATCAAGTTTTGGTGGTTTATTTGTTTATTTGCCCGTTTCCTCTTTCTATTTCAAATGAGTTTGAAATTTAACTGGCAAAAAGTTAGTATCTTTTAGCTGAAAAAGGTCCTGGCTTCACATTTCTTTTAGCTTGGGTGACTTGACCATAACAAACATAATGTAATGTTAAGTTTACAAAGACAAGGAAGAGTCTTGGTCAAACCTCTAGAAAGGTTGGCATCCTCCTATTACACCCTCTCAAAGCTTTGGGACTTGAGTTGGTGCCATGTAGAAGGGAAGGGGCCTGATATCACTAAAACACAACAGATGTCATGCCTCCCACAAATTGAACTTGGAAATGCTATCGGATAACTTGCCAAATTAAAAGAAAGAGGACAGTGTTACATTAGAGGTCAAACTTAGTAATATCAGTGTGGGAAAATGGAAAAACTCATTCACTCTGTAAAGAGTTTAAAAGATTCATGGACAATAGCAATTGGTAAAGGAAAGGTTTCAACGGTTTGTAAGTTGATAAAAGTGATGGAAAACAGAGATTTACACAGTTACAAAGACAATAAAACTTCACAAAACCTTTCTGGAACTTCACACTTTGAACTATCTGACAAAGAACATGTAGACAACATGTTCAGATAGCCATGTGCATTACAGTCTACAGTTACATGATTAAAAGTTACATTGTATAGTTACCTGCATGGGCAAAGCAAAAGCAGGGTCACTACAAGGCCTACAGGTGATGACATTTGCAGTTTACTCCATACCAAAGACTTAATACTACAGTATATTCTTACATATGATCCCACTTGTGTCTACCTACCTATGTAAACCATGAGAAGGTATAATGGACCTTATTGCACGTGAAAGAAAGTATGTGGCTAATCTGACAGAGGAATGTTAATGTCATCAAACCTGAATGAAACTCACATTTCTCCTTCTGAAGATATCCCGTTAGCCATTATAGTGCACTGCAATTATAACTCATATATAGCCCTGATCACAGCGACATTGAGTTTCACAACATTTTAGTACAAGACATGGGACTGACACTAACAGTTGAAAGAGTAATTGGTCTTTGATTAATTCTGTACTGTATTAAAAGATACTCTAACATTTCTTGGGTGGGTTTAAGTATAGGTGAAGATGTTGAACAGGGAAGGACATTTCCCAATTCTTTCAGAAGCTAGAAACAAGATCGCAATTGAGAATTTGGCAAGGATTTTTTGTTCATGATTTGGTGAAGAAATAAAGCTAGGATTCAGTTTGCAATTTTTCTTGGAACTGCGTTTTAACAGCTGCAATCTTGAATCAGTATGTAACAAAGTACTGCCTCTGCTGGGTAAACTAATAATTAGCCTGGGTACCAGAGGCCCATGTCGCCCTACTCCTCAGCTCTAGGGCCAACTAAGGAGGTTAAAAAAAAAACATGCACCCAAGTTAGACCCTGATAAACAAACTGGCGAGATCAGATAGGCCTTGCACAATAGATATTATTGAGCACGGCCGAGGTCTGATATCCAGGCTATCTAATGATTGTATCATACTTCTCACTATGGTATCTCCTATTGACTACTATTTTGATGACTTGTATAGGCAACTTAAGACATGGTTCCACTTAATATTAATCCAATGAAACATCATCAGTCAGCTAAACCAGAAATACAATATTCCCAACTTATCCTATTACCCCTACACAGTTCAGGTTGAAGTGATACCACCACTACAGGGCAGGGAAATGCTGGAACTAGCACCGATTTCTCACAACTGCCATTAAAAATGTCATAAAAAGGGAACTTGTTATTCGGGATATGGGTTCAGCACACTTACTAGTTTCTAGTGATTTAGAAGCTACCTTCTTAATATTGATACCCACGAACTGTAACAATCGTGGCTCAGTAATGATCGAGCAAGAGGCAATTACATTTACATTTATAGCTATTTTGTTGTCTCGACACCATAATAAGGCACTAGGGGCTCGGGGTTTACGTGCCACAGTAATTTAGCAAATTTAATGTCTTTTTTCTGAGAAATGTACCATGTTGCATATTGTAATAATGCCAAGTTTGCATTTTCAACATCTTGGGAGTGAAGTTTGTCACCAATTTGTACAGCGCTGGTGCTGCTTTATCTTGTTTAACAGTTCTTCATGTAACATTTACATAGTTTAGATGGAACTGGTATCTAATTGAGCCAAGAGCAGCCGTGTAGACATTTTACATCAATTTATGCATTTCTCAACGTTCTACCGGTTTATACCTTAACAAATG